>NW_012282896.1:0-2699 GCF_000151885.1 Dipodomys ordii
GAGAGAGAGAGAGAGAGAGAGAGAGAGAGAGAGAGAGAGAGAGAGAGAGAGAGAGAGAGAGAGAGATGAGAGTTTGACAGACTTTCCTGCCCTGGCTGGGTTCAAACCACAATCCTCAGATCTTAGCCTTCTGAGTAGCTATGATTATGGCCATGAACTACAGGCACCTGGCCTTTTTTTTAAATTGAGACCCAGTTGGCTTTAAATTTGTGTTCCTCCTGTTTCTGCAGCTTGAGTGCCGGGTTTATGCATGTTTGCAACACACCCCTCAGTGTTTCACCTTTGAGAACACAAAATGCTATGTGTGGAATTTGGATCCCCACAATTTAACTTTTATGTATTTTTCCAGAGTCTATACTTTCACATAAAAAAAAGACTATCATGTCATGTGAGATGTAACCACCAAGGAGTTTAGCACACTTTTAAGAATGGATGTGTTCTCCTTCATAACGAAACAATACATATCATTTCAGGAAAGGTAATACTAATATGATACTGTTACTTAACAGATACTTTGAGTTAAAACTAGCACTACTCACCCCTTCATTTTCTAAAATCGGAAAGATGGAATTTTAGAGAGTTAAAGAATTTATGAGACATGTTGCCATTGGTTACAAAGGATAATCTCATCTAAGCCTTTCAGAAGTCTCTAGCAAAGAAAAATTTCAATTATTATTTTTCGTTTTTTGACTATAATATATATTATCTACTATCTCAAATATTATATGGAAGGCTTAAGATGGAAAGCTCCATCTCCTACTTATATTCACAGAAATAAAATAAACCAATACAGCTGTTTTTAAAAATTAACCCCTCTTCCGCGACTGTCTAGCTAATCCTTGTTCTTATCATCTCCAAAATGAGAATTCTATTTAAAAACATGGCAAGTGAATGTAGCTTTCCTTTTTTGTACATTTAACAGAATGGTGTAAGATAAGGGGACAAATCTTATGGGATTTTCTTGAGTGGAAGAAAAGTCTGAGATCAATATTTTTTTCTCTACTTGTTGAAGGTTATATATTTTTGTTTTGTTTATTGCCTTATAAAAGCTCTATTTAATGTCAGAGAAAATCTTAAATTAATGATTATAGACCAGATGGGCAGACTTGTGTTCTTTTTTAAATAATTTTTTATTGTAAAGATGCTGTACAGAATGGTTATAGTTACATGAGAAAGGCAATGAGAACATTTCCTTTTGAGCATTGTTACCCCTCCTTTGTTTAGCTCCTAGGGATGGTAGACTTGTGCTCTTAAAACATGACAATACTACAAAAATCAAATACAGCTAAAGATATCATGGTGCCTTCTGTTTTCATAGTTCTTGTGTTCTTAATTGAGGTTTACACACCAGAAACTAGTTCATTGGTTGGATACAATTACTATCGTACTTAAAGTGTTTAGAATGCTCAAGTGGGACTATATGGTGCAAGAGTTGTAGTGCAATTTCTCCCCATGGAACTAGTTTTGTGCTCTAGATCTTTCCTGTCTGCTTTGGACACAAGCTTGAGTTCTTGGCACCATCAGATAAAGAGCCACCCCACAGGGGTTTCTGTATTTCCTTCTGTTTGGGCTAGTGTTGTATTTGATTGAGGATGGGTCTAATAAAGGGTCCATTCCCTTGTGCACACTTCCACCCTGCAGATTTCCTTCTTTGCATCCTGGTAGGCATTGCAGGCTTCAGGGTACTCTTTAGTCTATGGAGCAGACCAACTCTCACTTGCAGGGATTCCCCAGTTGGCAACCCTGACAGGTCCCTTGAATGCTCCCGAGAGTCGTCATGGAGGCCTGCTTTAGTGGTGAATATTCATGGTCACTGGGCAGAATGGACAGCTCCCGTGCTGAAATCAGATTTTGCTGTCATAGTTGTGTGTACTAACTTGAACTGGAGAACAGTGGATAAAATCATGAATAATGGATGGCATTAAAAGATTGGAAGTCATTATTTCAGTACTTGGAGAAAGTAATTTCCTCCTAGATTTTCACTCTTACTTTCCCAAGGAATATTTTCTCATTATTTAGCTGTATTTGGTACACAAAGAAAGGCTGTTCTACAAATCAACACTTTCAGAATGTCAGAAAGAATGCCCCATTAAGCGAAGTAAGCCAGACTCAAAGAAACACGGGTTCCATGGTTTCCCTCATTTGTAATAATTAGTATATGTCTAGGATAGTCCTAGCAGAGGGTCACAATAGCTCGATAGCTATGTTCATATGACTGTACAAAATGATGCTAAGCAAAATGAACTACAAGATATGGAAACGGGAGATTTTTCTTTGTTGTTGTTTTTTAATGAACCGTGAGAAGTTATTTCTTTTTTTTTTTCTTTTGTTGTTGTTTTTTCCCCTTTGGTTTATCTCCTGTTGTTACTGTATTTGATTTGGGTACCATGTGTCTGATATATAGGTTTATCTGATTTGAGGAAGGTAAGGGAACAACAAAATGGTGAAATAAAGGGCAGAGTGAACCAATACAACAGTGATACAAATATATATATATATATATATATATATATGACTGTACATCACCTTGACAACAAAATTAAATAAAAAAAGAATGTCCCATCATATCACAAATAAATATACTGTACAACTCATATCATTTATATAATTTACCTTCTAAAAATCCAACAATACACATCTCTCAAATAAAATAAACAGTAGTGAGCAGGTCTCAGATTGCAGGACTTTGTTTTTTTTTT
>NW_012282897.1:0-2327 GCF_000151885.1 Dipodomys ordii
TCCCTCCCTCCCTTCCTTCCTTCCTTCCTTCCTTCCTTCCTTCCTTCCTTCCTTCCTTCCTTCCTTCCTTCCTTCCTTCCTTTCTGTGTATGCTGGTCCTGAGGCTTGAACTCAGGGCCTGGGTACTGTCCTTACCTTTATCTGCTCAAAGCTAATGCTTCTACCACTTGAGTCATGGCTCCACTTCTTGCCTTTTGGTGATTAGTTGGAAATAAGAGACCATGGAATTTCCTACCCAGGCTGGTTTCAAACAACGATTCTCAGATCTTAGCTAGGATTACGGATGTGAGCCACCAGCGCCAGGCTTCACTTCTTTCTTCATGTTATCAGCTCAGCTGCTTCTCTAACACTGAAAATCAGAAATATGGAAGACCATTAGAGAAATTTTTAGTGTCTACTATTGTAACACCAGGGGGCAGCACAGGACTGTGTCGCCTAGCTGTTTATAAAGTAAACCAAAGGGTTTACTTGTACAGCTAGACAAGCCTTGGCCTTTCTTTCATACAAATAGAGGACTGTGTGACAACTCAAGGCAGAGTCTCTTTGACCTGTATGGCAGTCCCTTATGCATGAAGGACTGTGTTTGGACTAGTCATAGGTATTATGCTGGGCCAGGCGGGAAAGGAAAACCTACTCCTCTGGCTGGACTGCAGTCCAAAGACTTGTGGAAAAAGTGCCAGGTGTTGGCTGAGACAGTACCTTCTGCACCAGAGTTTTGCTTTACAGCAAGCTTTAGTTGTGTGTACATTCCTCAATGTGTCTATGGAGTATTTAAAGAGGAAAGAAATAAAAAAGAGGGATAGAAATGTTGAGTTTGATTGGCATACATTGTATGCATGTGTGGAATTGTCATGATGAATACCACCACTTGTATAATCAATATATGCTAATAAAATTATAGAGAAATATCTATCATTCCCAGGTGTGATAGAAAATAGAAAAGGAAGCACAACCAGAGTCTTGGATTGAGGGCTAGGGATGCCCCAGAGGTGGTGCTTGGCCTTTAAGCAGGGGCTTCATCTAGAGGTTGTGGTTAACCAAGGAGGGAGACCAGTGATGAGGCCTGTCAGACGTTCCAGACCCTCAAGGGAAAAAGTCCAGGCAATGTAGCAAGGTTAATACACAGTGGGGTAAAGGAGTGATGTCCAGCGACTGAACACAGCTGAGCACATTCAGTTAATTAAACCAGTTTACACATGTGTATTTTTGCATGCTTTTATTTAGGATGTTCTTTAAATAATTTGTCCATTTATTAAATTGTCCACTTATTAACTTGACAATGAATCTGACCGAAGGTCATTGTATGCATATATAGAAATATCACAGTGAAATCCCTTTATACAATTAGTGTACACCAAAAAGAGAAAATGTACCAGGCACTGGTGGACCATGTCCATAATCCCAGAAACTCAAAAGGCTGAGATCTGAGGATCATGGTTTGATGCCAACCTGGGCAGGAAAGTCTGTGAAACTCTTATCTCCAAATAATCACCAGAAAACCAGAAGTGGCACTGTGGCTCAAAGAGGTAAAGCATTAACCTTGAGCAAAAGGGTTCAGGGACAGCAATTTCAATCCTCATGACCAACAAAAGAGAGAAAGAGCAAGAAAGAGAGACAGACAGACAGAGAGGGAAAATGAATAATTTTTCTCTTCTATTATAGAGATATCTTTTTATTATTGAGTTATTATATATTCTGGATGTAATATTGTTTCTGATATACATAATGTAAATATTCTTGAAGGCTATGAATTTTTTTGTGTGATAGTACTGGGGCTTGAACTCAGGATCTGGACATTGTCCCTTAGTTTTTTTGCTCAAGCTTAGTGCTCTACCACTTGGGCCACAGCTTCACTCGCAGCTTTTTTTGTGCTTAATAGGATATAAGAATCTCATGGATTTTCCTGCCTAGTCTGTCTTTAAATAGTGATCCTCAGATCTCAGCCTCCTCAGTAGCTAGGATCACAGATGGGAGCCACCAGAATCCAACTAGTTTTGCTTTTGGAATTCCAACAAATATTACAGGGAGTTTGTGATTTTATCATTGGTCATTATGGCCAAGATTCACTCTCAGTTTATTTTTATATGGAAAATTTGTAAGTAAATTCAATTAAAAAGTACAACGAACTTGTTTAACCAAGTGTGTAAAAAAGTAAGAAATTGGAAAAAAGGAAGTAAATGAAGGTATTCATAATTCCATTTATTTGGTTTTTTTGGGGGGGGTCCAGTCATGGGGCCTGAACTCTGGGCCTGGGCACTGTCCCTCAGCTCTTCAGCTCAAGGCTAGCACTGTACCACTTGAGCCACAGCACCACTTCTGGCTTTTTT
>NW_012282898.1:0-2005 GCF_000151885.1 Dipodomys ordii
TCTTCCCCTCTCCCCCACTCCCCCTCTCCCCCACTCTCCCTGTCCCTGTCCTTCTCTCCCTCTCCCTCAGTGTCTCCCTTCATGGGTTTTTGAGTGCAGGAGGGACTGGCCTTTGATACGAGAGAGGAAAGGGCCTATGAAAGGGGAGGAGCTCCTTTGGGAAATTCCTGATGTGCTGCTTTTCCAGTAAGAATTTCCTGGTCCCTTCCTGCTTCTAAACAGCACCGTAAGGAGGAGAGTGCAAAGCCTATCTTTCACAGATTAAAGTCCCTTCATTTAGTTGAAGGAGTTTACTCTTCTACTGAAATGAAATTCAATATAAAATCAGTTTCAAAGTGCATTTTAGTTCAAGGCAGGACACCATTTAATGGAAAAGGATTTGCTTGGCAGGAATGAAAATACCTTTGTTGCATTTATTCACATAATTATTTACTTTTCCATATTAATAAAAGGGAGATATTACGAATGAAAACAATGGCTTTCTGACTTGATAATTAAGTGTGGTGTTAAAATGTGGCTGTTTTGATTTATATCCAGCAATTATGCCAGGGTCTTCTAAATTTATTCTACAGTGCTTACTTATTTTTCATTTTATTCTTTTATGAAGAAGTGAAATTTACCACTGTAAGTGTATCATTTAAAATTCTGGATTCTTAATTGTCTTTAATTTATATTGAGTTCATTTTTATTAGTGTTTGTTACCTTTGATACCCCAAAGAAACTTTGTATACTACATAGTTACACTAGGACCTAACTAATTTTAACATGATATTTAGTAAATTTTCTAGTTGTAAAGGAATATGTTTGCTTTAGTGGGTTAATGCCACGAATATTCATTAAGTACTTCTGTGTTAGTGTACCCATTACATTGTTGAGTTGCCCTGAAGATTGTTTAAGATAAGTGGCTCTGAATGTTTGCTTTGGACCACCTTTTAATCAGTTCCCTTGAAAGCACCCCTAGCTATTACTTTACCTGTGTTTGAACCTTCTACTCTAGATCTCATCGAATAGGAAGACTTAGCAAACCCTTTTATTGGTTGAATTCTACTTATAGAAAACCAGCAAGGTTTAGGCACTTGCTAAGGAAAGAACAGATGAATTTATTGTTTTTTTGAACATATGCATTTATTGGTTCTTTCCCGGTTCATACTGTAGGCTGAAAATGAGTGATTTTTATTGATGACCCTCTTGCTAGAAATTGGGGCTCAACAGTAATAAACAAGTTAGAGAGAAGTGGTCATATGTAGTGTTTTTATTTGTGGGAGATAAAAAAAAAAGATCTTTAACAAATTGGATGTGGGTCTTTGAGTCAGTTAATTACAGATATATCCCAGAATGTCTAGTGTTAATGTAAGGTACTATGTCATATACTGAACCCCATGCATTACAGTGCTGGGCTGGGTGTATTTGGGAATGGTAACAGACATGTTTAAAGAAAAATAAAGCATTCTCTATTTTGATTACTGTCTGTCATACACAGGCAGTCTGGTTAAACAAAACCTATTATCTTTTTGCTTTATGTTTTTCTCCTTTCTACCCTGATCAGAGAGTTTTTGTTTCTGTGCTTGTTTTTAGGTACTGGTGATTGAATCCAGACCCTGTCTCGCATGCTAAACAAGCACTCTTACCGTTTAAACCATACTCTTGTTTTTATTTTGTTTTTGAGATAGGATTTTGCTGACTTTGCCTGGGTTGGCTTCTAACTTGAAATCTTCCAGCCTCTACCTCTGGAGTAGCTGGAATTGTAAGCATGTGCTGTGCTACTACTTGGCTTCAGTGTAAAATTTTAATATTCTTTAAAATACCGGTGGTTACTGGATTTCTGTGGTTTATGTGTCCAGTTCTATGAGGAAACCCATAATAGTTACCTGTAAAACTTCAGGAATTGTGGATGGAACATTTTTTTAATTTAATTTTATTTGTGAACATACTGTACAGAGGGGTTACAATTACATGGGCAGGATAATGCGTACATTTCTTACCAAGCATTGCAGCCTCCTCCTTT
>NW_012282899.1:0-4746 GCF_000151885.1 Dipodomys ordii
GGCACTGTGGCTCAAGTGGTAGAGTGCTAGCCTTGAGCTGAAGAGCTGAGGGACAGCGCCCAGGCCCAGAGTTCAGGCCCCACGACTGGATCCCCCCAAAAAAATTGTTTAGCTTTGTTCTGAGTCTATCAATTTGCTCTCTAAATCTCTTCATAGGTCCTTTCTTCTCTACTTTGACACCAACACCCAATGATAAAAGCCAAGTTCGAACAGAAATTTTACGTGTTGCTTTTGATCGTACTATTTGTTTCAATAACCATGGAATTTAAATGCCATTTTAAAAAATGCGGATTAAAATTTTCTGCCTGTACATCTCACTACATAGGAAATATGCTCTAGGTTGTCATGCTTAATTGTAACTTTAAAAATAATATTTGCCAAAACATGAGACAGTTTAAATTGATTAAACATATTGCACATTATGTAAATAGTCAAAGTTCATTAAAATATGCATCAATAGCATTATACTTAACAAGACTTTTGATGATAGGTCCATTATTATATTTACGTAGATTTATATTTTAAAAAGTAACCTATAAGGGCTGGGAAGGTGGCTTAGTGGTAGAGCACTTGCCTTGCATGCATGAGGCCCTGGGTTCGATTTTTCATCACCACATAAGCAGAAAAAAGCCAGAAGTGGCGCTGTGGCTCAAGTGGTAGGGCGGTAGCCTTGAGCTAAAAAACTGAGGGACAGTGCCCAGGCCCAGAGTTCAGGTCCCATGACCGATGAAAAAAAATACCCTATGCTATACTCTTTAATATATCTCCACCCCAAAATAGATTTTTGTAATTTCAAAATACAATTATTTCTTTCAGAATTTCTTTAGTGTATCTCATATTTTCTTTAAAAATTTTTCATGATAACTACTGAAGTCTATGTGTTTTAATGGGGTGCTATGCTATGTGAAGAGTAATAAATTCATGTATTACATAAAATTTACATAAGATTAAATGCATTTTCTTAAACATTTATCCCTGTTTTGAGCTAAAACTTTGAAGCACTTTTCCTGTAGTCTCTTTTTAAATGGATACATTTTATGCAAATAATTTGGTTATAGAAATGTAGGCTGACCTAAATATTTTATTAACCCAGCGCCTCACACTGCACAGTATCAACATTTCCAGTTCTTTTTAAGACAGAGTCTCCCTTCCTATTTGAGTGCATTCCTGGGTCACAGTCCATCAACTATAAGCTGGAATCACAAGTGTACACCCCTCATTCAGCTCTGTCGTTTGGAATTTTCTGTCTGGAATTGCCCCAAATTGTGATCCTCTCATTCTAATGCTCCCAAGCCCAGGTGTGAGTCACCAATGCTCATATTTAATGGTTTTTACTTAATTTATAAGACAATACATTTAATTCTATAAATAAAACTTCTTCACTATTAAGGTTTCCTCCAATTTTATTTATTAAGCTCCAATATTTGCAAGGAAGAAAATGTGAGTGTTTGTGTGTGTGAAAATTAAAAGTAATATTGTGTGAAAAGAGTTTTCAATGTTTTTAATAATATTCTTTCTGACATTCCTGAATCTCAGATTAGAAAAACTTCACCTATGAATTTGACACAATAGATCTGATGTGGGGCTGTAGATCTTTTTCTTTTCTTTTGTAGTACTGAGGTTGGAAGTTAGAACCTCACACTTTTTAACATGCTTTGTTTTGTTTTAACTGCAGATGTGTTTTAAGAAGCACATTCAAGTTTTGCTTTCACAATTATTTCTTAAGACTAAACTTCTGTAATAAAGCTATACCCTCAGCTATACCCAGAGTATATAACATGTGCTATCTTACCATATTCTTCTTATTTTCCATTGATTTCAATATTCCAAATATCATTACTTTTTCAATTGGAATATTCTCAAATATTGTAAAAATAAAAGGTGGAGAATTAGATTCTAAAACTTGACAATGCTTTCTTTAAAAGTCCAAAGGTCAGGGCTGGGAAAGTGGCTTATTAGTAGAGCGCTTACCTTGCATGCTGGAGGCCCTGGGTTCGATTCTCCAGCACCACATAAGCAAAAAGAAAAAAACCGGAAGTGGCGTTATGGCTCAAGTGGTAGAGTGCTAGCCTTGAGCTGAAGAGCTGAGGGACAGCACCCAGGCCCAGAGTTCAGGCCCCAGGACCGGACCCAAAAAAAAAAAGTCCAAAGGTCAGTATTCAAAATAATGAAAGATAGATTTACTAATTTTTTCACTGAAAAATGTTTTAACATTTGAAAAATATTAATAATTTGATGAACAATTACTATAAAATATTTCTTATATAATATGGACAATAATTATTATTGCCCAATAATTCAAGATGGAAAAGTCAAGATCACATTTCACTACATTTTTCAATTAATTAATCCTATTTGATAATTAAAATAGATTTTGTCTCAGGTCAATAGAGCACATTTATCTAATCCATGTAAGAGTTGTGGTTTTACTACATGAGTTCGTAATAAACATTTTCAAACAAGTTAAATTAACGGTTTATTGGAAAGAATTCTTTCTAATGAGAGTGATTGATTTGGTGGCTGATTAAAATGACTATATTTTATAAAATGTATGTGGCACATAAAAGAATTGTGGTGTTCTGAAAGGATTGTGGCACCTTTGAAAAACAAAAATTCTTATGAACTACCTTATCTTTATGTAAAGACAGGAGTCTAGATTTTTATATTATAATGGCAATAGAATTTAATTACAACAATAAATCCAACTAAAATGGATCAGGAGAAAATGGTGTACACATATAATGAGATTTCCTTTTACCTATAGATCTTGATAATGAATTTCACTTACTCAATCTTGCCAACCAATTGAATAAATATCTTTTTTTATGGTGACTGAGTACAATAAACAAGTCGATAGATTGCATTCTGCAATGTATACACTAACTAGTATACACTAAATAGTTCATGAGTAGCAGTTCTATGTATTTCATATGTAATCAGTGTTCCTAGCAGGTGGATCATAATTAATGCTTTAAATGCTCCAAATAAGAGCATTTTCACCAGAAAGCTAAGTTAACCATAAACGCAGTATAGGTTATGCAATGAAAATTACTCAGAACAATAACATTTTATGAAGAAAATAATCACGTGTATTATTATTCACTCTTAAAATGTCAGCAATGGATTAGGTTAGAGAGATTGAGTAATTCAACAGAAATTTAAATATCTAAAAATTATCAATCACTTAATGACTTATCAATCATTTAATGACTTCTAAATCCACTGAAGTTAATTATAGAACTAATATAGAATTTGGAGGGATGAAACATAGGAAATATTCATGTAGTATGATCTAGAAAAATAAACTACTTACAGTAGAAATTTTTAGCAAAGGAGCACAAGAAGGGCTATATAGAACATATAGTATTGTGGAAAAATAATAATTAATAATTAGGTAAGGAAGCTGCATCATGAGAATAACTGATGGCTTCTTTTAATATTTTAAAGCTAAATATTATGTTCTTAATAAGTATTTTCCATTGTCAGATGCCCTAAAATAATTCATACTATCATAATTTTGATCAAACTCAGAACAATTTGTGTAGTAATGTTCACCTTAAACTATCAGACCTGTACTTGGTTTGTTTTCTGTTTTCTTGTGTTCCACATACACTGAAGAGCTTCTCAACTTACTAAAAGAAATGTATATTTTTGTGCTAGTAAATTTCCATTTCTTAAGAATGCAAAATACTGGTATTAATTAAAAGAAAAGGAGTGGATGTGTGAATGATAAAAATCATGGATAAACACTCATCTATTTTACTAAATGTATCATATGTCTAATTCATTTTTTCTGGAAGAAGATGCAAAATATTTGGTACCACATGAGATTTATAGCCATTTCCTATTACATCTTCTGCCTGCTTGTACAGTACAACTAATCCTTAGATTCCTTAAAGGTTATTTTTAAATGAAAATGATGATTAATTAAACAGCACTCTAAACACTCACACAGTGAAAACAAAGGAGAACATTTTTAGGAGAGGATCACAAGGGCTCAATTGTTATGTATATGCGATCATATAAAAAAATGATACTTATTAAAATGAACTCCAAGAAATTGGACCAAGAGGCTTTTTAGGGTTCTTCTTTTCTTTTTTCTTCCTTTTGCAGGTTTTTGTTTTCTGTACCCTTTGTGTTGTATATATTTATATGATTTGGGGAGGTAAAGGGAAGCACAGAAATAATGGGACAAAGGGTGAAGCAATTCAGTAGTGATACTAGACATTATGAAATATACAACTTGGGAGGAGGGTAAGGAGGGGGAAATTGCTAGAAAATGAAGGAGGAGGTGACACTGTTCAAAAAGAAATGCTCTCATTACCCAACTTATGTAACCATAACACCTCTGCATACCACACTTACAATTTTTTTAAAAAAATAGAGAATTGTCAAAATAGTTTTTTTGTTACATTTTGGTAATGTGGCTATAATAAAATGTGACAAAACCTATGACTCATTAAAAAAATACATGTCTATCTCTATTATATATATATATATATAGTTTATGTATGTATGTGCCTGTGAATATATCTCAAATGTTGTAACAAGAATAGTGAAAAATGTAACCCTTCTATATACTACCATAGCAATAAAATTATATATTTAAATTTTTTTAAATTTAATTTTATTTTATTTGTGAACATACTGTACAGAGGGGTTACAATTACATGGGCACGATAATGCATACATTTCTTACCAAGCATTGCATCCTCTTCCTTTGTTTACCCTTCACATCCCTTCCCA
>NW_012282900.1:0-1938 GCF_000151885.1 Dipodomys ordii
GCTGAGGGACAGCGCCCAGACCCAGAGTTCAGGCCCCATGACTGGACCCAAAAGAAAAAAAAAAAAAAGCTAAGGAATAGAACCCAGCAGTGCCCTAGTAGTAGCACCAAAAAAAAAAAAAAAAAAAAGGCAAACCAGGATATGAATTCAAGACCCTGTTCTGTAACAACAAATACCTTTATGAGAGCTGGGCACCGGTGGCTCACACCTGTAATCCTAGCTACTCAGGAGGCTGTGATCTGAGGATCACAGTTCAAAGCCTAGCAGGGTAGCAAAAGGCCTATGAGATATTTTTTTTTTTTTGCTGGTCACGGGACCTGAACTCAAGGCCTGGGCGCTGTCCCTCAGCTCTTCAGCTCAAGGCTAGCACTCGACCACTTGAGCCACAGCACCTCTTCTGGTTTTCTGGTGGTTTATTGGAGTTAAGAGACTCACACATTTTCCTGCCCAAGCTGGCTTTGAACTGTGATCCTCAGATCTCAGTCTCCTAAGTAGCTAGGATTACAGGCATGAGCCACCAATGCCCGGCTTTTGATTTTTTTTTTTTTGGGTCCGGTCATGGGGCCTGAACTCTGGGCCTGGGCGCTGTCCCTCAGCTCTTCAGCCCAAGGCTACCGCTCTAACGCTTGAGCCATAGCACCACTTCCGGCTTTTTTCTTTTTGCTTATGTGGTGCTGAAGAATCGAACCCAGGGCCTCAGGCATGCAAGACAAGCGCTCTACCACTGAGCCACCTTCCCAGCCCCCCAATGCCCGGCTTGTGAGACTCTTATCTCCAATTAACCACCAGAAAATAGGAAGTCGCACTGTGGCTCAAGTGGTAGAGCACTCACCTTGAGCTGAAGAGCTCAGGGACAGCACCCAGAACCAGCGGTCAAGCCCAACGACCAAAAAACCCCCCAAACCATCATGAAGTGCTGGTGGGAAAGCAGAATAGCAGATCTACTTTAGAAAACTATCTGGTAGCTTCTCCTAATGTTAAATGTGGAGTTACCCTATGACTCATGATTATAAGCCTAAATATATACTCCAAAGAACTAAAAATGTATATCCACATGGTAATTAGCACATGAATATTCACTATAGCATTATTTATAAAGTCTAAAATGGAACATAACCCAAATGTCCACCAACTGATAAATGGATTTAAAAATATGGCATATTTTGTCAGGAATAGCCTAGTATTTTCAGCTACAAAAGTGATAAAGTACACAAAAAAAGCACCAAGCACATACTACATATGGAAGAAGCTTGAAAACAGCATATTACGTGAAAGAAGCCTGTCAGGAATAATCACATACTGTCTGATTCCATTTGTATGTTATGTGCAAGAAGCTTGAAAACAGCATATTACGTGAAAGAAGCCTGTCAGGAATAATCACATACTGTCTGATTCCATTTGTATGTTATGTGCAGCACTGGGAAGATCAATGGCAGGCAGGTCAGTGGCAAGGGGAAATGGTGATGAGTACATGGCTTCTTTTTGAGGTAATGAAAGTACTCTGGAATCAGACAGTGGTAATGGCTTACAACTATGTAAGTATATTAAAAATAAACTAACCTGTACACTCTAAATGGCCTTTTATTGAATTTAGACAATAACAAACTGCGGCTACTAGTGTCTCACGACTGTAATCCTAGCTACTCAAGAAGGCTGAGATCTAGGGATCAGTTTGAAGCCAGGCCAGGCACTGAATTCCATGAAATTCTTGTCTAGTCCTGGGGCTTGAACTCAGACTCTGGGCACTGTTCCTGAGTTCTTTTGCTCAACTAGCACTCTGCCATTTGAGCCACAGTGCCACTTCTGGCTTTTTCTGTTTATGTGGTACTGAAGAATTGAACCCAGGGCTTCATGCATACTAGGCAAGCGTTCTACCACTAAGCTACTTTCTCAGCCTCCATGAGACTCTTGTCTCTAATTAGCCAGCAAAAAAAAAAA
>NW_012282901.1:0-1506 GCF_000151885.1 Dipodomys ordii
TGTGGAGGGGAATGGCAAAAACAAATCGTTTAAATAGGGATACAGGTGGACCCATTGCAACAATGAGATGTACAAGTCATTATGTCAAAAAACAAACTTTACATTTTTTTTGCGAGGGAGGGAGATGGGAAGGGCTTTGGAAGAGGAAACAAAGGAGGAGGCAACAATGCTTGATAAGAAATGTACTCATTACCTTGCCCATGTAATTGTAATCCCTCTGTATGATATTTTCACAATAAAAAGAAAGCAGTCTGAAGTGCAGAGTGCACCAACAAAAAAAAAAAAAACTTACTCTGATTTCAGCATGTCTCTGTGATTTTAGAATTCTAAACCTAAGAGGCCCAAGAAAATTGGAGCTAAGAAGGCCCCCTCAGACATTCTTATATTGTTGTATTTTAGGTAGATTGTGGGGAAAGATACAAAAACATGTTTCAAGGCTGATTTTTATTTTTGAGCTCTATTTTTAATGTACACTTGTTAAATCTTGTATATCCCTGTCTCTGTGTAAATATCTTCAGAAGGATCTGTTACAGGCATTCAGTAATTAACTGACTTAATAGCAAAAGATTCTTGAAATTTGGTTATTTACAATGTTCCAGGTCTAACAAGTTATTATTGCTATTACATTATAAAAATACTTCATATAGAATTACTTTTTCCTGTATATTTAAAAGAATATTATGTAAGTTTGAAAGTTTTATAAAAGGAAAAACCAGCAAGTAGAGGATACATGGGAATGATGAGTACATGTTTTTGGAATAGTTCTATAATAAGCCAGTCAAGATTGTTTCAAGGGCTGGGAAGATAGCTCAATGGTAGAGTGCTTGCCTTGCATGAATGAGGCTTTGGGTTCAATTCATCAGCACCACACAAGCAGAAAAAAAGCCAAAAATGGTGTTGTGGCTCAAGTAGTAGAGTGCTAACTTTGAGCTGAGGGGCAGTGCCCAGGCCCAGAATTCAGGCCCCATTACCGACAAAAAAAAAGAAGTTTCAAACAAACTTGGGTGAGGAAAATGGGGTGGGGCAAGGGATAATTTAACATCTAATAATTGTGTAAAACTAACAAAATTTTTAATGGGAGGGCTGTTGTCAGACCTTATCAAGCATGAATGTCAGAACTTAGATCGCCAGAACAAGATCAGCCTGGATATGTCATAACCTTCTTTTTTTCTGTATGTTTTTTTATTGCAAAAATGATGGGCAGAGCTGTTGGGAGCCAAGGAAGTGTATGGAAAGATAAGATTCCTCCAGCCCTAAACAAACTACATTTGGCTAGCCATAAATATTCCCCCAGCCCTAAGCAGACAACATTTGACTAACCATAAACATTTCTCTTATCTCCAGCCCTAAACAAGACACACCTGGCTAACCATAAATGTCTCTTAGAGAAACTACAAGAGGTACCTTTAAGATTAGCACAACAATCAAAGGAAAAGCCACCCATCCCAGACCCTGGGACTTCTCACCCTTGCTTCTGCAAAGTTTTTTCATTCTTCCCCTTCCCAC
>NW_012282902.1:0-1245 GCF_000151885.1 Dipodomys ordii
CTCTGCCACGTCCCGCCCCTGCCCCATCCCACCTCTGCCCTGCCTACTGTCCCCCATCCACACCTGCCTTCTGCCCACAGGACTGCCCACGGGGCTGCCACGGGACTGCCACAGATCTACCCACAGGACTGCCCACGGGGCTGCCCACGGGACTGCCACGGGACTGCCCACGGGACTGCCACAGATCTACCCACAGGAATGCCCACGGGACTGCCCACGGGACTGCCACAGGGCTACCCACGGGACTGCCCACGGGGGCTGCCCACGGGGACTGCCACGGGATTGCCCACGGGAATGCCACAGGGCTACCCACGGGACTGCCCACGGGGGCTGCCCACGGGGCTGCCAC
The DNA here is from genome assembly GCF_000151885.1 of Dipodomys ordii. Lineage (NCBI taxonomy): Eukaryota > Metazoa > Chordata > Mammalia > Rodentia > Heteromyidae > Dipodomys > Dipodomys ordii. The sequence goes on from NW_012282902.1 coordinate 350, forward strand.
GGGACTGCCCACGGGACTGTCCACAGGACTGCCACAGGGCTACCCACGGGACTGCCCACGGGACTGTTACAGGATTGCCCACGGGACTGCCAAGGGACTGCCACGGGACTGCCCACGGGACTGCCACAGGGCTACCCACAGGAATGCCCACGGGACTGCCCACGGTACTGCCACAGGGCTACCCACGGGAGCTGCCCATGGGACTGCCCACCGGACTGCCACGGGACTGCCCACGGGACTGCCACAGGGCTACCCACGGGACTGCCCACGGGGGCTGCCCACGGGGACTGCCACGGGACTGCCACAGATCTACCCACGGGACTGCCCACGGGACTGCCCACGGGACTGCCACAGGGCTACCCACGGGACTGCCCACGGGGGCTACCCACGGGACTGCCCACGGGAATGCCACAGGGCTACCCACGGGACTGCCCACGGGACTGCCCACGGGACTGCCACAGGGCTGCCCACGGGACTGCCACGGGACTGCCCACGGGACTGCCAAGGGACTGCCCACGGGGGCTGCCCACGGGAATGCCCACGGGAGCTGCCAAGGGACTGCCCACGGGACTGCCCACGGGACTGCCAAGGGACTGCCCACGGGGACTGCCCACGGGGGCTGCCCACGGGACTGCCAAGGGACTGCCCACGGGAGCTGCCCACGGGAATGCCCACGGGGACTGCCCACGGGACTGCCCACGGGGGCTGCCCACGGGAATGCCCACGGGACTGCTCGCCTAGGTCGTTTATGAAAGTGGCGTTTGCTCACAGGCAGCAGTTTTCTGTACTAACGTCATGCTACAACTGAAAGTCCGACTTGCAGGTTAAAAAGGCTCAACTACTTTCTCTAACACAACTCTGAACAGAGAAAGTCCACTTGTGTTTCAGACACTTCC
>NW_012282903.1:0-2314 GCF_000151885.1 Dipodomys ordii
GGAGGCTGCAATGCTTGGTAAGAAATGTACGCATTATCCTGCCCATGCAATTGTAACCCCTCTGTACAGTATGTTCACAAATAAAATAAAATAAAATTTTAAAAAAATCACAAAGTTTGAGAGAGAGAAAGACTTCATGTGCTTTTTTGTTGTTGATTGTTTCTTAGAATGTATAATTATAGTGGAGCTTGTTCTTGTTATATAGTAAGCATTTTACTAGTTATAACATTTAGTCTTTGTAATAATGATGCAAAATTGCTTGCATGAGTATTGTTCCAGTTCCACAAATATAGAAGAAAGGATGTTAAGAAGTGTGAGTAACTTGTATCAGATCACACAACTGTAAAGTGTTACAGGATAGTAGACTCTCATTCAGATGTCAAGGTGTGCCTTTTCTTTGTGTTCTGTGACTGCTGTCTATCTCATTCTATAGTACAATTGCAACATACCAGATTTTCTGACTTCTATCTTAATGTAATTTACTACTCTTTGATCAAACTGCCCTCTCATTCTTTGTGACCATTCTCCTCTCAAATTCTCTGACATCAGTTCTTTTAGGTCCCATATACGAATGAGGATATGTTATTACTTGTCTTTCTGTGCTAGGATTATTTCTTTTAAATTAATTATCTGTAGTTTTATCCATTGCTGCTGCAATGTGTTTTGATGTCTGCACAGCATTCATAAAGTATATAAATAAATTATGAAAAAACATATTACATATTATAGTATACATACAATAGTATGTATATACATATTCTATATGTGCACTATATATGTATACAAAGTATATATGCATACTGTATACATACTACATACATACTATACACATGCTACTTTTACTGGGCCCATGAATTAACTGAAAGCAGGATAAAGCTGAGCACCAAGTCCCCTACTTTTACTCAGTGCCTTTGATCTAATCCAGTCTCTCTTGCAAGTCACTCTGCAGTCACCTTCAGGAAAGTCTGGATTTACTTATAAGCATCTTTTGCCAAAAGTTAAAATACATCCAGATAAGCAATGCCTTCAGCTTATACCAAAAGGTGAAACTTCTCCAAAGAAAGAGAACAGCCAAAATCTACTGACCTGGCAGGCAACAGTGACTAATTTGTTCAAGTGATGAACCAATAACAGTTTCTCTCCAGAACTCCTCAAACAGGACGACACACCTCAAGTAATGAACCAATAACAGTTTCTCTCCAGAACTCTTCAACCAGGAGGACAAACCTGTGACTGGAAAACTGTCTTCCCTATACATACCTTTATCAAACCCTGGCCCCAGTTCTTTGTCTATATAAAGCTAAGGCAATTTGTTTCCCTGAAGATATAATAAATCTCCCAACTCAACTCTTCACCATGTCTCTTTATTTGGCACATAGGGGCAAGTATTCAGACCTGATATGAAATTCCAGTTTCACTTGGATATTTTCCAGTGATAATCCTCACCATATATTAGAAGAGATTGCCTTAATCAACTATTAGTCCTAAATTATAGTTCTACAAGTGCCTATCTATACTATCTTGAACAATTTTATGTAAGTTCTTTTTATGAAAGGAAATGGCAGCACCTGTATTTTTCCTGGATTAGTAGGCTTGCTACTCTATAAAAATTGTATTTGAAAGATGTAAAGTTAGTATTTCTGACCTTAAATGGGAAAATAAAAATTGTTAATTAGACACACTTACCATCAACAATCTAAAATATAAGGGAGGATCTCAGAGAGCTTCTTAGCAATTCAGGGAAAAGAAAATCACCCTGTTCCTATCTGACCTTCCTGTGCCTGGAAATCCTGTAAGTTCAGACATTTAAAACAAAAGAACAGCAACTTTCTATCAAACTAATGAGAAAAAGAACTGGAAATAGATGTAATTAACATGATACTATTATGTACAGGAAATAGAAGGGTCCTATGGATTTTTATGGATTTATAGATTTTTCTCTTTAGAATATCTTCTCAATAGTGAGATAAAGAATTCACACATTAATTTTGACATGGTACAAAGAAGTTTATTCTACCTTAACCTAGTCAAAGATCAAAATTAATAGGAGGAGTAATCATCTATTGTTGTTGAAGAGTGGTAAAGTACCATGGAGTGTCAGAACAGAGAGAGCTTGAGGTTGATGCTGCAATAAATAATTAAATCAATCAACCAAGAAATATTTAGGCTGCAAAATAAAGAAAAGATTGCTGATCATAAAAGGTGTGGCTCAGGGAGCTGGGAAGGTGGCTCAGTGGTAGAGCGCTTGCCTTGCATGCATGAGGCCCTGGGTTCGATTCCCCAGCACCACATAAGCAAAAAGAAAAAAAAAGCC
>NW_012282904.1:0-2347 GCF_000151885.1 Dipodomys ordii
ACCCAGGGCCTGAATGCTGTCCTTTAGCTTTTTTGATCAAGGTTAGCACTCTGCCATTTAAGCCACAGATCCACTTCTGGCTTTTTGATGATTAAGTGGAGGTAAGAGTCTCACAGACTTTCTTGCCTGGACTGGCTTCAAATTGTGATCCTCAGATCTCAGCCTCCTAAGTAGCCAGGATTACAAGCATGAGCCATAGCTTCCAGCCAAGTCACACACATGGAACCCCTCTCCTCAGTCCCTTTATCTAGTCCTAGATGGAGCTAACCCAGCCTCCCTGTGCTGCCACAGAAACTTGTACAGTACCTCCTGTTCAGGGAACATCCTTGTGAATAAGACTAAACTTCTCCCCGAGCCTCAGTTTTCTCATCTGTAAAGTAGGGATGCTCAAGCACAACCAGAGCCTCATGTTACCATCACTGCACTCAGAACAGCCAATTCACTGGTCTCAAGGGAAGCCACCGAAGGCTCCGAAACTGGATATGAGGGCCTCACAGTGACCACATTTCTCTATCCACTCAGTGCCAGTCCTCTGAGATCTGATGTTGAGCATCTCAGGGTGGCCGTTTTTTGTAAGATGTCCATTCTGCTGAATCCCAAACCCAAGTTGTAGGTCCCATCAGCCTGGAGAGCCCTAAATAAATCCCAGAGGACTAGGGTCCCTCTCTGGCATCCCTCACCAGCAGAGGGTTGGGCTATTCTTTGAGGCTGCGTCTGCAAGCAAACAAGGGCCCACTGTAAGGCTGCCCACCAGGCCCAGACATTTTAACAGCTGCGTTGTGTTTCCAAGGCACGATTCCCTGGCCAGCAAGGAGGAAAAACAAGGCTGGCCTCTGCCCCAGGAGGGAAAACAGACAGCCTGGAGCAGGCTGCAGTGGGGACTAGATCTTCACAGATGCCAGGAACAGACAGTGCAGCTGTAGCGAGAGCCCTGCTGAGGCCCCCTAATCCAAGGGTGAAGTGGGTACAAGTAGCAAGGACCAATCTCTAACATAGGTTCTGAAATAGAAAAGCAACAAGAATCCCCCAGGGCTACATGCCCTGGTCATGGCACCAAGGCTCCAATTCCACATCTGGGCTCTTCCTCAGACTGTCTCTCACCCTATTCCAGATGACCCTGGTGTCCCACAAGCCCTGTGGTTTGTACCCTCTGCCTGGAATGCCAGTCCCAAAACCCGCTCAGGACCTGTGCGTTGTTGACCTCCCACCAGTCTAGGCCAGGCCAGGGGTCCTAGCTCCATGATCCCTGAAGTCAAGGCTCCTATATACCTTTCTTTCACCCTGGGCACAGGCTTATCACTTATGACCGACTCAGACCAACTAAACACAAATACTCTCAGGTTTCACACCAACAAACATCCTTCCCTCTTCCTAGCTACACCTCAGGCCTGAAGACCCACAAGATCAGTGTGACATGTGGATTTCAATGTCTGTGATCCATAAACATTCTTGGAGGACAACTTGTTAGGCTCTCTTAGGTTAGAAGAGGAACAGTAATCAACTCATAATGTCTGCCATTAGCAATGTAGTAATTAACTCCTCATGTCTGCCATGGGCAATGCTATTAGCACTGCAGATTAACAAAGACTTAGAGAAAAAATGCTACTGGTATAAAAACACATCCCTTCCCTTCCTTTAAATTCTTAGCACTGTGACCACATATTGCTGAACACCTACCTGCTGCACACACATTCTCAGGATGAACAAACAAGCGACTGCTTATCACTGAACATGTAAGAGGCTTTTTGAGCATTACACATGCAGGAGGACTATTTCCCCTGATGGAACTGCAGACTGGAACTGGTATTTCAGGGTTGGGAGCAAGCATTAGTGAAGGTGGTTTTCCCACACCTTTGGAATCAAAACTTAAGCCTCTTGAGAAACAGAAAGATCCAAGTCTTCGTTCAAGGCAGGCCAGGTGGATGATTGGGAAGTTGAGGAATATGCATGCAGACCCAGGATATATCTTACCTCTTCACTTTAGCCTGACTGACAACAAGTCACCAAGGTTTTCCTCAGAAAAGAACCATCCTGGGCCCGTGCCTGTCTGGCAGCAGTTGTGGGCTGGCTACAGGGAAAGGACCTCCTCTCTCACCACCAGCTGCCCCTTAGAACCTGGCTCTGGGATTGTCTGAGCCCCAACCAGGAAGTGAGGAAACTGGACTTGATTCATTTACTTGACTTCCTAAGGGCTCATGGGGTTATGAGGCTTTCCAGAAATGAGCCACTCTGATCCCAAATCCCTCAGGCTCCTCCCTCTGACTCTGATCCCAGTAGGCCCCACAAGGCCTCCAAGGTCACCTCAAACAGCCATATGCATATATATATATATATATATATATATATA
>NW_012282905.1:0-2362 GCF_000151885.1 Dipodomys ordii
TTTCTTTTTGCTTATGTGGTGCTGAGGAATCGAACCCAGGGCCTCATGCATGCAAGGCAAGTGCTCTACCACTGAGCCACCTTCCCAGCCCTAATGTAAGCACTTTTAATGTACCTTTTCTTGGAAATGTAGGAACTTCACTGTTATGGGCAGTGCTATTTTTTATTTATACTAGGGTTTGAACTCAGGGCCTGGTGTCAAGTCCCTAGCCCATAATAAGAAGCCTTTCCCTTCCCTCAGCTCTTCAGCTCAAGGCTACCACTTGAGCCACGGTGCCACTTCCGGTTTTCTGAGTGGTTTGTTGGAGATAGGAGTCTCACAGACTTTCCTTCCCCAGGCTGGCTTGGAACCTCGATCCTCAGATCTCAGCCTCCTGAGTAGCTAGGATTACATGCATGAGCCACTGGCACCTGTCAGAAGCCTTTTTTTTTTTTTTTGTCGGTTGTGGGGCTTGAACTCTGGGCCTGGGTGCTGTCCCTCAGCTCTTCAGTTCAAGGCGAGCGCTCTACCACTTGAGCTACAGCGCCACTTCCGGTTTTCTGGGGGTTTATTGGAGATAGGAGTCTCAGGGTCTTTCCTGCCCGGGCTGGCTTTGGACCGCGATCCTCAGATCTCAGCCTCCTGAGTAGCTAGGATTACAGGTGTGAGCCACCAGCGCCCGGCTTTCAGAAGCCATTTTTTAAAAGGAATTTATGTGAGCTACTTTTTTTTTGCCTGTCCTGGGGCTTGATTTGTGTGCCTAAATACTGTCCCTGAACCTTTTTGTGCTCAAGGGTAGCATTCTGCCACTTGAGTCACAGCACCACTTCTGGCTTTTTCTGAGTATTTATCGGAGGTAAGAATCCCCTAGATTTTTTGGCCCTGACTGGCTTTGAACCATGATCCTCAGATCTCAGCCTCCTGAGTAGTTAGAACTACAGGGATGAGCCACTGGCACCCAGCTTTGAGCTACATTTTCATCAGGAAATTTCTGTAACATATAGTTACAGGAGATTTAATTTAATCAGGAGATTTAGGTAACATATGTGCTTGAGACCAATTCCCAGAATCATACTTTGAGCATCTCCCATAATTATTTGGGAATATATTTAGTCGTGAAGGTGTTGTAAAATATTTTTTCCTCTCTGATGCTAGAGTATTTCCGGAATATTTATGAAAATTTATACTGAAAGTAATCTGCAGTCCAGGAACCCACAACCCTTTCCAGTCTTTTTCTATATATATATATATTTTTTTTTTTTTTTTTTGTCAGTCCTGGGGCCTGAACTCTGGGCTGGGCGCTGTCCCTCAGCTCTTCAGCTCAAGGCTAGTGCTCTACCACTTGAGCTACAATGCTACTTCCTTCTGTTTGTATTTCTATGTCAGTCTGTCTGTCCATGTTCAGAAGTTCATTTTGAGGACCACTCAGTATTCCAGCTCTTCATCAGTTATTGAAACAGCTCTGCTGTTGGGTGTAGATCATTGCTGGTGTTTTACTGTTTTGCCACTGCAGTGCCTACCCTTAGAAGAGCAAGCTTAGCCCAGATCCCTGCTGATTTCCTGAAAGCTCAGTCCCCAGAAGGGAGTTGGGGTCAAGAGGTCATGCATTTAAAACACAGTTGCTACCCGTCAGAAAATGCCAGAAAGCAGGCACCAAATTGTGCTGTTGTCTGTATTGGGTAGTACGGTTCCTGAACACTCATGGCAATCAAGAAGATCTTTTAAAACAGGTGTGTGTGTGTGTGTGTGTGTGTGTGTGTGTGTGTGTGTGAAAGTCTATGTGTGTGAAAGTCTGTGAAAGAGAATATAAATATAGGTTGTCTAGAATGTGGGCATTTTCCAGAACACCCAGAATTTCATGCCTTCTGCTTTAAGAATCATGTCGCCATACATCCAGAACCCTGTACACTCAGCCCTCTACACTTTGCTTCTAATTTTCTTGATTTGAGACTTGTGCTTTTCTGACCTTGAATCTTTCCTGTTTATTTTAGTGCAGGTAACAACAACTGCCTCAGAACTTTCTGGATAGAGGTGGGGCAGGGTAAATGAAATTAAAATAGTGCCCTGCTGTTTCCTTTCAAAAACTAAACGAAATCATGTTTAGAAGTGTTCCCAAACCAGGAGCAAAATAGAGGATGCTGGCCTAGGTGGAAGGAAGCTCCCTTTCTGTGGGGTGGTATTCCCACCCCGCCCCTATCACACTCAGAGAGCAGCAGGGGTGATGCTGGCCATTTTGTTGTTTAAACTGTTTGTGTTTGTAGGCTGCTAGGTTCCTTTGCTACTAACTTCAATGGCTTCCTGGAGTTAACTGGAGGGCTGCCTGAAGGAATTGAGCTCTTACTCAGCCTTCTCTCCCTCCTTCCTCCCCTCTCTCTCCCCCTCC
>NW_012282906.1:0-1186 GCF_000151885.1 Dipodomys ordii
TGAAAATACTGTACAGAGGGGTTACAATTACATGGGCAAGATAATGAGTACATTTCTTATCAAGCATTGTAGCCTCCTCCTTTGTTTCTCCTTCCCATCCCTTCCCATCCTCCCCTTGACCCCCCCATTCCTCCTTCCCCCACCCACCAAAGTTGTAAAGTTTGTTTTTGACATAATGACTTGTACATCTTATTGTTGCAATGGGTCAATCATTTTTTATTGCCTTATAATTTAGATCATATTTGCCTGCTAATCCTGGTTTACTTTTTGCTAATTTCTGGGGCATTGAATGGAACTATTTCTGGGGCATTGAATGGAACTATTATTCTTTCATGGTGTGTTAAGGTATGACATACTCTTTCATATTCATAAATAATGTTGAAATATAATTTAGATCAAAAAGTAAGGAACAAACAAAACCTATCATCTGATTTCTATAAACAGATATTATTAGGTAATGTATTTATCTCATTTTTTCTTATCTGTAAATAATTACTATTTTAAAGTTTCTCTTCAGGACTGTTCTAAGAAATCCATTATCATTTTATTATTTTGAAAATAATTTTTCTAAGGTAAATATAATTAGTAATATTTAAAGTTAAAAGGCTAAATCTTGGAAATTAAGATGCTTACATGTAAAAAAAAAATTAAAAAAATCCTAACACTATTCATTTCCATCTACCTCACCATATTTGAGCACCTATGTAACTAAAATATTACATGCTTCATTGCTTTTCAAATATCAAATACATCAGTCTAACGATGATTAACATGATTTTTTTAAATGGCATTTATTTGTAGTAAAAACATTAATGGCAGGGTTGGTGAACTCCAATATTCATTGAATAGTAACCAAAGTTAACATACATTATTTGATATCTAAGCTGCTAGGTTAGACGACAGTGCATGCTGTTATATTAGTACCAGAGTGGATTGCACTTATACAGATATGACACATATTCCCAAGTAAAAATTCAAAGTGACAGCTGTTACAATATGGAGATAAGAAAGAGAGACTCATCCAAGATGCACGTGAGTCTGGAATGAAGGTGGGCTGAGACCTTGCTTCTAAAAGGGCCCTTGCTCAGAATGACATTGCCCCATTTGTTAGGAAATGGAAAGACTTGGAAAAAATTATATTAAGTGAAGTAAGCCAGGCCCAAAGAAACATAGGTCCCATGGTTTC
>NW_012282907.1:0-1921 GCF_000151885.1 Dipodomys ordii
CTTGAGCTGAAGAGCTGAGGGACAGCACCCAGGCCCAGAGTACAAGCCCCACAACCGGACCGCCCCCCCCCAAAAAAAGTTGCAATGAGGGAGTGACATTGTCCAGAAAATAAAAATGACCTGACTTATAAAACGACAGCCCCTCTGTGCAACACCTTAATGATAACAATAAAATTTTCCTAGTCGCAATGTGGGGCTGGAGGCCTGACTCAGTTGGTAGAGTGCTAGCCAGTGAACAAAAGCATCAGGGACCCAGTTGGAATTTGATCTTGGACCAAAAAAAAGAAAAGGAAAAAAAAAAAAACCAGTTGCAGTGTACTATTTTTTTTTTCTTTTATAAGTCATGGGGCTTGAACTCGGGCCTGGGCACTGTCCCTGAGCCTCTCTGTACTCAAGGCTAGCACTCTACCACCTGAGCCACAGCACCACTTCCACTTTTCTTGTGGTTAATTGAGGATAAAAGTCTCATGGATGATCCCTTGGCTGGCTTCCAGCCCTGATCCTCAGATCTCAGCCTCCTGAGTAGCTAGGATTACAGGCGTGAGCCACCAGCACCTGGCTTGCAGTATACTTTTTAACAAAATTAAGGCTTTCTCCATTCAACTGGAGTCTTCATCACATTTTAGTACATAGGTGGCGAGACATTGATGTACTTGATAACAAAAGAAATGGATCCAATCTAATATCTTAGAAGGAAATATCTAAAAATTTCTAGCTCTGAAGCAAAAGTAGACACACAATCTAGTAATGACCTGACATAGTAGCAGGGGTAAGAATGTCCTCCCAGAGCTGGGTGTCCATGGCTCATGCCTATAATCCTAACTACTCAGGAGGCTGAGATCTGAGAATCACAGTTCAAAGCCAGCCCAGGCAGGAAAGCCTGTGAGACTCTTACCTCCAATGACTCACCAGAAAACCAGAAGTGGCACTATAGCTCAAAGTGGTAGACCAGTAGCCTTGAGCAAAAGAGCTCAGGAACATCACCCAGGCCCTGAGTTCAGGCCCCATGACCAACAACAACAACAGCAAAGAAGGATGTCCTTCCAGAATGGGGGTACTGAGAACAGTGTGGAAGCCAAGGACGGAGATGGGCATCAGCCATGAATGGGCCCAACCCAGCCCCTTTATCTGAGGTCTTGTCCAGCACTACCAACTAGCGCCTGTCCTCTATGGTTCCTTACCAGCGTGCCCTCAGGGCCAGACTCTGTGTAACCACAGGCCTTTAACTAGGAGTCCCTGTGTGCTCACCAGAAGAAATCTCTGCTTCTCAAAGGTTGTATTCCCACTGAGGATTCAACATCACCTATAGCTTCTGTCTGCTCTTGGAATCTGCACACATGCTGTAAATTCCTCTGACTAAAGATGCATCATCTAGGAAGGCCGTGTTTAATTCTCGAAGGGACGACCCCTTCCGATCTGGGCCATCCCCAGCAATGCCAGCCCCACTCCAGGAGCAGTGGGAGGGACCAATTCCCTGAGCACCTGGTCTTCGGACTTCTAGGTGGTGGGCAAAGGTGACCTTGAATTCAGCTTCAGTGTAACAGGTCCTGTGGGATAAATAAGAAAGACAATCTCTACGCCCTGGAGCCCTGACAGAATGGCCAGCTCTGAGGTGAATGTGGGTTTATCTCCTCTAGTGCACGTCTTCTAGAAGGGCACAAGGGCTTCTCCCTGGTGGCTGGTTGCAAGGAAACTGCAGAGGATTTCAGGCAAGCTGAGAAATATACAAAACATTCTCGGAGCTGTGATTATCTATCTATCTATCTATGCACACACATATATGTATTATATACATATATGTAAATACACATGCACATGCATCTATACACATATGCACAAGCCTATAGGCCAGATGCTCTCCCTGTCTGTCAAGATGGCATTGCTGGGCTGGGAAGGTGGCTCAGTGGTAAAGCACTTGCCT
>NW_012282908.1:0-1806 GCF_000151885.1 Dipodomys ordii
TTTTAAAAACTGCATCTTGATATTTCTTGCAAGATTGTGATTTGGGGCACTCTATTCATATGTACTTTTTGTTGTTTTGACATTTATTGTATTCTTATAATACATTTTTCTGTTGTGGTTTGCTTACTCTTTTTTTTCTTTTGGAAATTGGAATTGAACTGAAATCAATTTTTTCTTATCATGATCAATTATATGATTTTATCAGACATTGTAAAAGGAACCTCTGCGTTCCAGTTTGAGGGTGAAAAGTATATTAAAAAATTTTAAGTTTTCAGTGAGCTATTCATATATTTGCAACAAATAGGATGTGCTTATGTGTATCTTATTTTTATATTTATTTAATAAGTTTTACTGGAATATACATTATTCACATTAGAGCATTAGTAAATGTCCATTTCCACCAGTTTTTATGGAAATTAAGGTCTGGTTCTGTGGTTATCTAAATATCATGTATGGCTCTTTGGATAAACTGCAGAAAGTTTCCACACCTATATCAGGGTGAGTCTTGCATTAAAGATGGGTAAAATTTGCAGGAATGACAGGATTATTTGCTAGTACTGAGACTTGTAATAAATTCATTCTGTTAAACAGACAGGCACTCTTCCAGTTTATCTAGCACAACAGCCCTGTCTTCCCTTAGTTATTTTTCAGATAGTATCTAATTTTTGCCTTAGAGCTTCTCTGAAAATCCTTAACTCCAAGTAGCTAACATTGTAAATGTATATCACCATACCCAGCCTTGGTTTTTTTTTTGTTTTTGAGAGAGTAAGTCCTTAAGTAATTTAGGCTAGCCTTAAACTCATTTCCTTCTACCTCAGCCTCCTTTGTGTGGGAATTGAAGGAGAGATATATGATAACATCAGATTTACAAATCACAAACTTGACCAAATACTTTATCACTGTATTCTGATACCCCATGTATTGTATATACATTTACCTGAATTAGGGAAGTGGAGGGGAACAATAAAATTGTGAGAAAAAGACAAAGGGTGAACCAATGTAACAGTGATACTCACAAGACAGTATGTTGGAAATGAATTTTAAAACTTGAGGAGGAGAACATTGGATGAGAGGGAAAGTTGGAGAAATGTACTCACTACCTTGCATGTGTAACTGTAACCCTTCTGTACATCACCTTGAAAATAACATTAAAAAAAAAACTTTTGCCATATGAGATATGGGTTAATAATCTGCTAAATGTAATTAATTACTAGCTTTTAATGACATTTAAACTGGGATAAAATCTCTACAATTCTTTATTTTTATTGTTATAAAGGTGATGTACAGAGGAACAATTATTTTACATAGTAGAATACCAATTAATGAATTGCTTTAAGATATAAGTGGGTATCTTAGCTTCCTCCCATAAAATGTACTAGAATGTTGTTTTAAAGTTTTCCTGGTTTAGAAGTACAAGTTGTCATGTCGAAAACGAGCTTTACAACATTGGTGCGGGGTAGGGGGGGAATGGGGGGGAGGCTGGGAAAGGGTGTGAAGGGTAAACAAAGGAGGAGGCTGCAATGCTTGATAAGAAATGTACGCATTATCCTGCCCATGTAATTGTAACCCCTCTGTACAGTATGTTCACAAAAATAATTAAATTAAAAAAAAGTTTTCCTGGGTTTGTAGACAAACTTAAATACAATTTAGTTTCTAATGCTGTGTAATATTTTCTCAGAAAGTTAGAAATCTGAAAGTTTATCAGTTTTTGCTCTCAATAACTGAATGAGAGGTCTAATGATGCAGCCCTACAAGAATAAGGAATAGAATCATACCACACTCATTTCTACTTGATTCTGTGTTTCA
>NW_012282909.1:0-2524 GCF_000151885.1 Dipodomys ordii
ATACTGTACAGAGGGGTTACAATTACATGGGCAAGATAATGAGTACATTTCTTATCAAGCATTGTAGCCTCCTCCTTTGTTTCCCCTTCCCTTCCCTTCCCATCTTTCCCCCTACTCCCCCCCCACCAAATGTGGTATATATAAACAATGGAATTCTATGCTTCCATCAGAAAGAATGACATCACCCCATTTGTTAGGAAATGGAAAGACTTGGAAAAAATTATACTAAGTAAAGTAAGCCAGGCCCAAAGAAACATAGGTCCCATGGTTTCCCTTATTTGCAATATCTAGTATATGTATGAGTCAAGCAGAAAAGGTCAGATATGGTGCTGACTTTTAAGATACCACATCAATTCAGGTGACTTACCTGTAATCCTACCTACTCAGGAGGCTAAGATCTTAGAATTGCTGTTCAAAGCCAGTCTGGGCAGGAAAGTAACCACCAGAAAGCTGGAAGTACAGCTGTGACTCACAGTGGGAGATCACTAGCCTTGAGCAAAAGAGCTCAGCAAAAGCTCTCAGGCTCTGAGTTCAAGCTTCATGACCTCCGTGTGCACTTGCGTGCACGCACACCCACACCCACACAAACACACAAACCCATACCATACCACACTAAAAGTACTATGTATAAAGAAATAATTTATAATGTGAAGATTAAAAATTTCAGGGCTGGAGGCATGACTCAAATGGTAGAATGTGGGGGATAGCAAAGATGGCCCTGAGAGGAAGTTGAGTGGGCAGAGCTGGATTTGTTTAGGTTCAGTGTGTAAACATCTCATGGAAGCTTAGGTGCATGATAAGGTGTGGCCTTCCAGTGATTGGTTGGTTCCATTTCCTCTCCTCCCACTCAGTCTTTTGCTTTAAAAAGGGGATGCTCCCTGCTTGACTTGACTCCCTGCTGCTTCCGATTGTCTCCTGGGCTAAGGGAGGCTGGGGAACAGGCAAGTGGCCACACTTACCCCTCCTCGGACCCCGTCTGTCCAAAGACGGACTAAGACCCAACATCTGGCGCCCAACGTGGGGCCCGAAAGGAAAAGATACCGGCCCAGGCTAAGCGGTCTTTTGGGGTAAGTGAAACCCTAAGTATGGGTAATGCTTTATCACAAAAGAAGGAGGAGGAGGAGGCAACTCTAGGCCTAGAAAGAGTACAGGAAGACTTGGAAAGTGAAAAGGAAAAGGAAAAGGTCAAACTCGACCGGGAAAGCACTACCTGTGTGTGCAGGGGCAGAGACTCAGATGCCCCGGATAGTCCTAGGCCCCCTCCCTATTCCCCGATTGGAAGGGAGGTACTGCGGCCTACGAGACCTGCGAGAGGGACTTCCAAGTCCCAGACCCCTACCACATGGAGGGGCCAAGGGCTGGGGAAGTAACCTACTTGGAGACCTCCTCTGGAAAGGAAGGGCCACCCAAGAGCTCAGACTCTCCACCACAGGATTCCCTTCCCCAAGTGTATCCGGTCAATGTGGCATCAGGGGCTAACAGGCCCTTGGAATGTTATCCATGGGAAGCTAAGGATCTTAAAGAGCTCCTCCAGGCAGTGGTGGAGGATGGCCCAAACTCTCCCTGGGCCACAACACATACAGGAGAAAGGACTAAACATTCGCAAGCACATTTTCTTCAATGCTTTACCACCTTGGGTCTACTAGCACAAGTTAAAACCTATAATGGACCCTGTTTTGTCAGTAAAGCAATGTCAGAGTTTTTTGACAAATGGTATATTAATCATAGTACAGGAATTCCCTATAATCCCCAAGGCCAAGCAATTATAAAAAGAAATCAGCAATGTCTTAAGGAGCAATTAAAACAAAAAGGGGGAGTTAGCCCCCTATATACAGTTAACATTTTCAATTTTTCAAAAGGAGCAACTGACTGGGGACAACTAAACCCTAAGCCCCTAGTGAAAGTCAGGTGGAAGGACCCCCTGACACAACAATGGAGAGGACCTGACCCCCTAGTTACCATGGGCAGGGGATTTGGATGCATTTTTCCCATAGGGGAGACAGCCCCCATTTGGATTCCTGCCAGGAACCTTAAGTTTAACTAACCATACCCAAGGGCAACCAGCCCTTGAGAAGCTCTTGTGTTCTTTAACAATTGCAGATGGTGATAATCTCGCTGATGGCTGTCCTGACCCTCCCAGTCCCAGCAATGGCTACGGAATCCACATCAAACTCAACAGGTGACCTGGGCAGCGATCAGCACTGGCAATGCAAAAATCATCAATAGTCACAAGAAAAGCTGTCCCTCCCACCTGGTGGCCTGACCTTCATTTTGATCACCACCCTATGTCATTACGTATGGACCGTTTAAAACATATTTTTGTAGGAGCTATTTTAATGTTACCTGCTCTAATTGTTCTTTTACTAATTGCTTATACAACCACCTTTTGTTATGTGTCCTGTAAATATGTCTAAAACCTGCTCTAGAACAAGCCCCACCTCTGGACTCTACAGTGGCAAAGACTGCTATCCCATCCCTAAGGTTAAAGGGCTAATGACATTGCTTGACCTGGGAATGCTTTTGC
>NW_012282910.1:0-1638 GCF_000151885.1 Dipodomys ordii
GTTAACCAAGTTTTGATTATGCTATGTAGCAATGCCAGACTAAATTATATTAACCATGAAGGTAGTTTTCATCTTAAATTATTATAAATACGGAATTTGGAATGAAAAAGTATCTATATTCTTTTTTTTCCTCCCTCTGGTACTTGGGTTTGAATTTAAGATCTTATGTTTGCTAGATAAATACTCCATCAGTTGAGCCATGGTCCTGCCCATTTTACTTTATTTTTCATGTGTTTCATTTTTGCCCAGGGTGATACGGGGTTGTGACCTCCTAATTCTGCCTCTTGAGTAGTAGGGATTGCAGGTGTGAGCTGCTATATCCAGTCTGTGTTGTCTATACCTTATGTTTATAGTTTTATTTAAGTCTTTTTTTAAAATTTATTTTTGGAAGTGCTAGGGAACTGAACTCAGGGCCTTAGTATATTTGTTAAGTATGTATTCTTCTAGTTGAGTTATGCTCTCAACTCTAGAATTCTTAAGCATTTGAAATGTATCTTTCTTGTTTTTTTGAAGATCATGTCATTAGAAGAATTACTTTAGAAGACAGGGGTTGGTGGCTCACACCTGTAATCCTGACTACTCAGAAGGCTAAGATCTGAGGATTGTGGTTTGAAGCCAGTCTGTGCAGGAACATCCATGAGACTCTGTACCTCCAATAAACTACATAGAAAAAGCAAGAGATGGTGATGTGGCTCAAGTGGCTTTGGAACAGTGCCCAGGCCCAGAGTTCAAACCCCAGGACCAGGCAAAAAAAAAAAAAATTACCTTAGAGTTTTGAATTCAAGTACTTTTTGAGTGGTGAGGTTTGCCTGTGTATATAATGCTATTTTACTTCAAATTTAATTAATTTTCATTTTTTTATTAGCATCAGTTAATTGTATTAGGGACAAAAGTCGATTTTAAAAATCAATTTGTGAAAAGCTCTCAGGGACCTACTAGCAGAATCAGAACAAAGTGCACCTTCAAAAATGATAGAAGAGCAAAAAATGCAAGCTCTATAGTATTTGCTCTGCAGAGCAAATGACAAGCACACAGGAAAGCGAAAGCATGAAGACATGTCAGACATATATTAAGCATGATAAATTCAATTAATAAATTTAGATTGCCTATTAGAAATATCCTCTCAGACTGAGAAAGCAAAAGATAGGTAAAGGGCTGGGAAGGTGGCTCAGTGGTAGAGTGCTTGCCTTGTATGCATGAGGCCCTGGGTTCGATTCCTCAGCACCACATAAGCAAAAAGAAAAAAGCCGGAAGTGGTGCTGTGACTCAAGTGGTAGAACTAGGCTAGCCTTGAGCTGAAGAGCTGAGGGACAGTGCCCAGGCCCAGAGTTCAGGCCCCACAACCGGACCCCAAAAAAAAAAACCAAAAAAAAAATAGGTAAACATGTAGCATTTGAATTTGCATTGAGTTAAATGGACTATTATTGAAATAGAATTAAGTGTCAGAATTCTTTCTTTCTTTCTTTCTTTCTTTCTTTCTTTTTTTTTTTTTGGCCAGTCGTGGGTCTTGAACTCTAGGCCTAGGTGGTGTCCCTTAGCTCTTCAGCTCCAGGTGAGCACTCTGCCACTTGAGCCACAGCACCACTTCTGATTCCAATGGTTAATTGGAGATAAGAGTCTCATGGACTTTCCTGCCTG
>NW_012282911.1:0-1273 GCF_000151885.1 Dipodomys ordii
GTCTCACAGTCTTTCCTGCCCGGGCTGGCTTTGAACCGCGATCCTCAGATCTCAGCCTCCTGAGTAGCTAGGATTACAGGCGTGAGCCACCAGCACCTGGCTAAAACAACTGTGCTGTCCCCCACTCTTCAGTTCAAGGTGAGCACTGTACCGCTTGAACCACAGTGCCCCTTCCTTAACTCTGAATTTTTGTATAGAATTATACTTCAGGTTTCTACATAATTGCTTTTGATCTTTACATGGAGGAGCTAAGGTCTGGAGAGGTTATATACCTAGGAAGCCATAGAGATAAGATTCGAACCAGGGTCTGAGTCCTGAAACAGTTCTAGTTAAAACCATCTTCATCCTAGATCAGTAGAAAACATCATTTTAGAAAATGACTCAAGAAGTCAATCAAAAGCAGCCATTCAAATTTAATTGAATGCAAACTCAGAAATTGCTGTTGAAAGAGCTGAACCCACTCCCTTTAGCTCTGTCCCCCACTTCTGATCTACTTGTGACTTTAGCCACTTCTACCTCTGGTGAAAATGTGGGCCCAGGACCAAAGCCTGGGGCACAGCAGGTCTGCCTGTGTCCTTGCTGTAAATCTCCCAGTTTCTCTAGTGTCTGATGGCACCCACCACCCACTTTTCCTCTGCAGTGCCTTGCTCTTACTCTACTGGGATTTCCACAGAGATGAAGCAACTTCTCCTTTGTCTCAGCAGAGGGAAATCAAGGCCTTGGCTAGAATGGGACCCTGTCCAGTAGAGAGACTCCATAAGCCTGACTGAGCTTGTGTACAAGGCCCCCAAGGCGTGAAGTTTTCTAAAGTCCATTTCTCAGTCACAAATAATACAATTGTCACCTGTGTTGCCGAAGTTAGTCATATTAAAAACAGGAGGAGACAGGAGGCTGGCACTCATTGGGTCTTTCGGTTGCTCAGGAAATGTTGGTTTGGGGGAGGTGGTGCTGTAAGGGCAGGCAAAGAGTCATGGAAGTCAGGGGCTGGTTCACTTTCCTTTCCTTTCCATCACCTCCTGATCCAGCGCCTCAGCGGAACCATCCCAGGGCATTTCCTGACTGCTCCGTGCTCTCTGGTCTTTTCTCCACACAGTCTGCACAAGTTGTGGTATTTTGGTTCCATAATTTACTTGCTAAAAAAAGATCCCACAATGGGGAAGTGGAGGTGTGGCTCAAGTGGTAGAGAGCCGGCCTTGAGTGAAAAGCCAAGTGAGAGTGTGAGGCTGAGTTTAGGCTCTAGTATAGGCACGCACACACACACACACACACACAC
>NW_012282912.1:0-5819 GCF_000151885.1 Dipodomys ordii
GGTCGTGGGGCTTGAACTCTGGGCCTGGGCGCTGTCCCTCAGCTCTTCAGCTCAAGGCTAGCGCTCTACCACTTGAGCCATAGCGCCACTTCCGGCTTTTTTCTTTTTGTTTATGTGGTGCTAAGGAATCAAACCCAGGGCCTCAGGCATGCAAGGCAAGCTCTCTACCACTGAACCACCTTCCCAGCCCCTTATTTACAAAAATTTTACATTCAATTTTTTTTGCCAGTCTTGAAGCTTGAACTTGGGACCTGGGAACTGTCCAGAGATTTTTTTCTCAAGGCTAGTACTCTACCACTTGAGCCACAGCGCCACTTCTGACTTTTTCTGACTAGTTTATTGGAGGTAAGTCTCATTGACTTTCCTGCTTGAGCTGACTTCAAATTGTTACCCTCAGCTCTTGCCTTCCTGAGTAGCTAGAATTACAGCTGAGCCACTAGCACTGATTTATATTCAAATTTTATGAAACAAATTATGCAACATC
This sequence comes from Dipodomys ordii, assembly GCF_000151885.1. NCBI lineage: Eukaryota > Metazoa > Chordata > Mammalia > Rodentia > Heteromyidae > Dipodomys > Dipodomys ordii. The sequence continues at coordinate 485 of NW_012282912.1, forward strand.
ATGCCCAGTGTTTATACTAGAATTCTTATGTTTCTTTGTTTTCAATCACTCAAACAAGACTAGAATAAAGCCACATTGTGAATATAATAAACACATTTATTGCAGCAGTATTCACCATAGCCAAGATATGGAATCAGCCCAGATGTGCCTCAATGGACAAACAGATCAAGAAAACTTTATACATATATATATATATATATATATATATGTGTGTTCTATTTATTCATCATATATATAATGAAATTCTATTTATTCATCAGAAATAATGATGTTGTACCATGAAGGAAATGGAAAGACTTGGAAAAATTACATTCAGTGAAATGTCAGATAAACAAAAATTTCATGGTTTCCCTTATTAGTTGTAGCTAGAGTATGCCTATAAATATATAAGAAAAAATAATGGTAGTAGGCAAGCACTTACAAATGAATTAACTGAAATAAATTAACTGAAGTATAATAGACTCTGGAGACCTCAAATTGTATAATTCTTTAGAAAATTAAGTCAAAACCCAACAAAATAAGTACCAGGAAATAGGTAGTTGCAAGAGTGATGAGATCTAGGGGAGAGGGATAGATAAATGTAAGGGGAAATGGGGGGGGGTGAATTCAGTAAAAGATTAATTGTATAGACCACAGAATTAAGAAAATGTGATCATAATGATCATTATAATGAGTAAGTGTCATTATTACCACATTAATTTTGGGAGAGAGTATAGATAGGAGTATATGTAACTTGTCTTAAGCTAAAAATCACATTGAACAAATAAAATTAATTTTTGGGAAATAAAGCAACAAAATAAAAACAGTTCTTTACAAGTCATATCTTAATTAAATACTGAAGGAGTAATTAACACCTTCATTTTCCCACAAGATTTGGCAGACATTTCATATGATAAAGTTCCTTTGAAATTTTCTTGTTTTTAGATCATGCTGTTTTTTCTCAACATAAATCTAACATATAATTAACTAAACATCATAAACAATCACATGATCTGTACACTAAATATTCTCTCAAAAAAGAACCATGATGTTATTAGTTATACTACTTTACTATCCTACCATTGATTGAAAGACAATTTAAAGTTCAGTGTGTCCTATTGTTTAAGAAAAGGTAAAAAAAATACTTCTTTCTTTGCCATGTCATGATTAACAGCAGAAGCAAAAACAAACTTTATGGGCAATAAATATTTCTTTTTTTCTTTTCTTTGGGGGGGTAGGGTCCGGTCTTGGGGCCTGAACTCTGGGCCTGGGTGCTGTCCCTAGCCCTTAAGCTCAAGGCTAGCACTCTACCACTTGAGCCACAGTGCCACTTCCGGCTTTTTTCTTTTTGCTTATGTGGTGCTGAGGAATCGAATACAGGGCCTCAGGCATGTAAGGCAAGCGCTTTACCACTGACCCCCTTCCCCAGTCTTAAATATTTCTTAAAATACATCTATTGTCAATTTGAATGTTTTTCTAACTGAAGAATACCAAAAATCTTAAATACAAGTACTATAAGAAAACCAGAAATGGAAAGGTGTTACACAGATTTCAGTCAATCAGCTTTTCCCACCTGGGATTGAATAGATAGCTCTCTCTCTCTCTTTCTCTCTCTCTCTCTCTCTCTCTCTCTCTTTCTCTCTCTCTTGCTTTTTCTAATAGAATATCTTTTTAATTAACTTTTCATTGTAAAAAGGATTTGTCATTTAACAAAGAAGTATATGAGTTCAATGAACTTTGATCATTACCCCTTTCATCATTCTCCCCTATCACTCAACCCCATTCCTTCCCACAATTTTCTTCATTTTATAGAATATGCATTTAATTGTTTTATTTTATTGTAAAGATGATGCACAGAAGAGTTATAGTTACAAAAGTAAGGTAATAAGTACATTTATTGTTAAACATAGTTACCCTCATCCTCATTTCTGTCCCCCCCACCCAAAATTGTAAAAGTCATTTCCAACATAGTGTCTTGTGTCACTATTGCATTGGTTCACTCTTTGTCCTTTGTCTCACCATTTTGTTATTTCTCATCCCTTCCTCAAGTCAGATAAATATATGTACAAGACACAAGGTACCAAAATCAAAAACAGTGAGAACAGGGGATAAACCAAAGGGGGAAAAATGAAAGAAAAAAGAAATAACTTCAGTCATTAAACAAAAATAAAAAAGCCCTTTTGTCCATATCTTGGCCATAATTTCAATTTACATAATTTTATATGGTCATATGTGCATAGTTATTGAGCTATTGCGACCATCTGCTGGGACTATCCTAGATAATACAGTAATTATTACAAAGTAGGAAACCATGGAGCCTATGATTCTTTGAGTTTGGCTTACATCAATAAATATTTTTTCCAAGTCTTTCCATTTCCTTCCAAATGGGGCATAGAATTCCACTCTCTGTGTGTGTGGGTGTGTGTTGTATGTGTGTGTGTGTGAGAGAGAGAGAGAGAGAGAGAGAGAGAGAGATTTTCTTGATCCATTTATCTACTGAGGGGTATCTGGGTTGGTCCCACATCTTAACTACAGTAAATAATGCAGCAGTGAACATAGTTGTGCTAGTATATTTAGTGTTGCTTTGTTTGTGCTTGTTAGGATAAATGCCCAGGAGTGGGATTGATGGATAATAGGTGAGCTCTATGCTAATCCTTTGAGGAGCCTCCTGAATGCTTTAACAGAGTAGGTAAACCAATTTACATTGCCAACCTCCAACAGGATAGTAGTGTTCCCCTTTGGCTACATCCTTGCTAACATCCATTATTATTATTATTATTGTTGATAATGGCCATTCTAACTTGGGTGAGGAATATCAATGTAGCTTTGACTTTCATTTATTTATTTGTTTTTTTTGGGGGGTCCAGTTGTGGAGCCTGAACTCTGGGCCTGGGCACTGTCCCTCAGCTCTTCAGCTCAAGGCTAGCGCTCTACCACTTGAGCCACAGCGCCACTTCCGGCTTTTTTCTTTTTGCTTGTGTGGTGCTGGGGAATCGAACCCAGGACCTCAGGCATGCAAGGCAAGAGCTCTACCACTGAGCCACCTTCCAAGCCCCACATTTCTTCATGTGTCTATTGGCTATTCTTATTTCTTCTTCAGAGAAGGCTTTTTAATTCGTTAGCCCACTTATTAATAGAGTGAGTGTTTCTTTGAGGATTTGTTATGGGGGCGTTAATTTTTGAGTTCTAGTTATATTTGCATTGAATTTTAAGACTTCATTTCTCCACTTCTTTTTATTTGTCTATCCCAGCTGTTTGACCCACCACTACATGTTGGGTCTTCATCCGTCCCACAGAAGACTGACAGGGCCACTTGCCTGTTCCCCAGCCTCTCTTTGTCTGCAAAATAGAATTACCCATACTAAGGGTTTTACTTACCCTGGAAGACCTTTTAACCTCTGCCAGTATATTTTCCATTCGAGCCCCATGTTGGTGCTAGATTGACTGGATACGCTTGGGAAAGCGAATCCTGTGGCCCAGGGTCCAGGCTCCTGGGTGGCCCTTCCTTTACAGGGTAGGACTCTGAGCATTTACTTCCCCAGCCCTCCGCCTCTCCGTGGAAGGTTGGTAGGGGTCCAGGTCGCACAGGTCCCTATGTAGGGCTGAGTAGGGCACCATACCTCCCCCTCAACTGGGGGAATAGGGTGGGGGCCTAGGACTGTCAGGGGCACCCAAGTCAGAGGGGTTAACCTTCACCCTTGTTTTGACTTCCACTGTGCATGCTTCTGTCTGATCAGTGCATTCTCTGTTGAATTTGACCCATTCCTTTTCCTTCTCACTTCCCAAGCCCTCCTTTACTCTTTCTAGGCCTAATGTTGCCCCCTTCTTCTCCTTCTGTGAAATACAATTACCCATACTAAGGGTTTCACTCACCCTGGAAGACCACTTAGCCTCTTCTGTTCTATTTTCCTTTCAAGCCCAACATTGGGCGCCAGATATTGGGTCTTTGTCCGTCCTGCAGAAGACAAATGGGGTCAGAGGAAAGTTAAGTGCTCCGCTAGCCCATTCCCCAGCCTCCCTTAGCCTTGGAGACAGTCAGATGCAGCAGGGAGTCCAGCCAAGCAGGAACTCGTTTACTACCACACAGCAAGCACTTTTTAAAGCGAAAAAACTGTGTGGCATGGAAGGGGAGGAAAAGGAACCAACCAATCACTGTAGATGTCACCCCATCGTGAGTCTAAGCTTTCTATACTTTCCCTACTGTCTACAAGCTCTTCATGCACTGATGTCACTTTGCCTGGTTGTGGTATCCAGTCAGATTTTAACATAAACAACTTGGGCTCTTCCCACTCAACACCTTCTCAGTGTCATCTTTGCTGCTTTTGTGCTCTACACCTATTATCCTACACTTACTTACATACCAAAACAATTAGTGAAGGTGTTAACAGTATGACGTTTAAAAATAGATATAGAGCATTTATAATTTTATTTTAGGCAAGTTCTCATTAAATTGCAAGGCTTGGTCTCAAATTTATGACTTTTTTGCTTCAACCTCTCAAGTAGCTAGATTTATAGGCGTTTTGTACCACACTTACCTTAGCTTCTTTTGATTGATGTTAGCATGACATATGCTAGGTTAAAGTCTTAACACCCAGAATTCCAGAAAATTACCTTCCTTAAAAATGAAGATAATGGAACATTTAAACTTCTTAGGTAAGTGAGATTGAAGAAGAGGAACAGAAGGAGTAAGATCCCAGTACAATGTATGGATAGACATGTGAAAATGAAATCCCCTTGTAGAACTAATTGATGCTAAGAAAAAATGTGAGAAAATAGGGGCTTCATGATGTTTAAATATGATTATCAGGTTGGATCTTGATCCAAAATGACTAGTCTTTCTATTAGAGGGAAACCTGAATAGAAGAACAAATACACATAAAGAGAAAATATAAACATATAGGTATTAAGATATATAGTACAACACGCATAAAACAAGGAATTTCCAGGCTAGGTGGAAAGGTTCACTCCAGTAATCATTCTACTAGGGATAGAGAGCACAGGAGCATTGTGGTTCAAGGCAACCCCTGACTGAAAGTTTTCAAGAGACCCCTAAAACCAATGAAAGCTGGGGGTGGTGACCTGCTGAGACTACAACTAATAACCATAATGACAGGATACATTGAAAATTATTATGGTATGATCAAGGCAAAAACTAATTTTTTTACTTTTGTTTTTTGTTTGTGTCATATTTTTTGTTGTTCTAATTATATTCATTTTTTAAAATTTATTTTGGACTAATTTAGTACTTTGATGAGTCAATCTTCTACTGTCATTTTAATAGACAACTTTTTTAGTGGGTGATTCAAAATACATATATATATATATATATATATATATATATATATATATATATATA
>NW_012282913.1:0-1948 GCF_000151885.1 Dipodomys ordii
CCCCCCCCCAAAAAAAAAACCTGTAATAGGCTCTCACCATAACTGTTAGTCCTTGCTTTTCATTGTTTGTTTGTGTCACCCAGTTCTCTAGCTTTGACCTTTGGAATGCTGAACTACAGGAATGCCATCATGTCTGGCAAAAGGCAATACTTTTTAAAACTTTGATGCCTAATGATTTTTGTTGAAGAAAGAATGACCATTTTGTAAAGCATTTCTCTTTCAGATTCATAAGCTCCAATTCAAATAATCAGTTCAATGAACTTTTTATTTCCACATAGGATGCTCAGATCTCAGTCTCCTGAATAGCTAGTATTACAAGTGTGATCCTATGGTATAGAAAGTAGCTTTTAAACTATATGTATTGGGGCTGGGAAGATGGCTCAGTGGTAGAGTGCTTGCCTTGCATGCCTGAGACCCTGGGTTCAATTCCTCAGTACCGCATAAGCAAAAAGAAAAAACCTGGAAGTGGTGCTGTGGCTCAAGTGGTAGAGCGCTAGCCTTGAGCTGAAGAGCTGAGGGACAGCGCCCAGGCCCAGAGTTCAGGTCCTACAACTGGACCCAAAAAATAAAAATAAATAAACTATATGTATGTTATTGTTTGAGAAGTGCAGTTGTACTAACTGTATTAATGATTCAAGAGAATCAGAATGTCTTCTTTACAACTTTTCATGTTGAGTTCTTAGTTTATTTGTTTTATATTAAACTCTTAATTCTTCTTTGTTCTCTTAGTAGCTCAGTCATATAAGCCTGCTTAGATAGTAAGGCTTTCTGGAACAATTCTTAGTACTATTTGTGGAACTTTGTAGCAATTAAACGGTGTAGATGTCTTTGGCTCTTGGAATTTTCATGGTTGATTTCTGCTAAATGACATCATTGGATGTAAGCATTATTTATTATAGTTGTCAAAAATCCTTCTGGACTAATGTCTAAACCTATTTTCTAGCCCTTTGAAGAGAAGTAAAATCTCAAAGTTGACCAGTTAAAATAAAGCTCTTCAATATTTATGATGGCAAATGGTTTGGGTAAACTATTTGAGGTGCTCTTTGCCAGACTATTACTAACATGATAATGCTCGTGAATTGGTATTTTAATATTGAACCTTAAGACTAAAAATAGAGATCTGTGCTTCTATCCTTTTTTCTCCTCATTGCTGTACTATTTTTGTCCTCCTTAGGTTGGCCACAAGTTTAGGGAAAACAGGCTTCCTCATCAGTGAACCTCTTGTGTTCAGCAGTGTCTGCAATACTTAGAATGTGGTCTCTGCTGCGCCTCAACCAATTTTCTGCCATCAGCAGTCCTGAAGGCTTATAGTCTTCCTAGCAAGCTCTGGAGCTCCTGGACTTTTCTTATTGTTTTGTTCCTTCTTGCTATAACAACCTCCAACTTATCTGTCTGGCAAATTCCTACTTTACACTTCTGTAAAAAAAAATCTCCTCTGAAGTGTAGTTGCTACTCGTTACCATATAACAGTCAGCAGCTGCTTGGCACCTTCAGATGTTGCTGAGCAGGAAACTAGTAGTTGAACAAGAAAATAAATTTGGAGAATATAAATTTAAACGTAACTATAAACCATAGGCGACTCAAGGTTCCTGCATTGGGCAGCACAGCTCACAGCCTGTCTGTGTGCCAACAAGTGAAGGAAAGAAGAGGCTGGTAGACACCTGGTAGAGTATTTTCTTTCTTTTATTTATTGTGAAAATACTGTACAGAGGGGTTACAATTACATGGGCAAGATAATGAGTACATTTCTTATCAAGCATTGTAGCCTCCTCCTTTCTTTCCCCTTCCCATCACTTCCCATCCTCCCCGACCTCCCCACCCAGTCTTCCTCCTCCCCGCCCCCACCATAGTTGTAAAGTTTGTTTTTGACATAATGACTTGTACTTCTCATTGTTGCAATAGGTCCACCTGTATCCCTATTTAAACGATTTGTTTTTTCCCTTCCCCT
>NW_012282914.1:0-2500 GCF_000151885.1 Dipodomys ordii
TACCACTTGAGCCACAGCGCCACTTCCAGCTTTTTTCTTTTTTGCTTATGTGGTGCTGAGGAATCGAACCCAGGGCCTCATGCATGCAAGGCAAGTGCTCTACCAGCCCCCTCCCGTGATTTTTAAGTGAGCTGATCCCCGGGTCTCCTGGGTGGGACCTTAAGAGTGGACAGGTGACAGCCAGGCAAAAACGACGTCATGCTTGAAACAGCTGTCTGTCTGTCTAGTCTACGCATTTGTGTTCATATTTTCTCATGAAAATATGGTACAGAAAGCCCAGGTTTGCAGGAAAGCCACACATAAAGCACTGAGCAGTCCTGATTAGTTAAACTTAGGACGTGAATAGAAAAATAAATAAATAAAAAGGCAAGTATGAATAGCATGAAATATATATATATACATATATATATATATATATATATATATATATACATACACACACACACATATCTAGTTGGTGGTCATGGGGCTTGAACTCAGGACCTGGGTGCTGTCCCTGAGCTTTTTTGCTCCAGGCTAGTGCTCAACTACTTGAGTCACAGCACCACTTCCCACCACTTTGGTGGTTAATTAGAGATAAGCGTCTCATGGACTTTCCTGCCCAGGCTGGCTTTGAACCACAATCCTCTGATCTCAGCCTCCTGAGTAGCTAGGATGACAGGTGTGAGCTGCCCACCGGTGCTGGGCTGAGCAGTATTTTTGTGGTATTTTGTTACTCTGGGCAGTCTTGAGGAGGTAGTAGATGCTTCCCAGGTCTTACTGAATAAATATAAGCTACGAATGGGGCATATTAACTTTCCCCATTTTCCGTTATGAATTAGCTCTGTGGAAATGATGTCAACTCTGTTTTAGTTTCTTCATCTAAATATCCTTTACCTTCTAATTATGCTGAAGAGATAGTATAAGACATAATTACAGTTTTAAAATCCTATTCAATTCTTTAGGAATCACTCAGAAGAAGTCTATAGTAAAACTGAATTATTATTAAAACATAATGCTTCTTGTTTCCAAATAATTAATGAAGACACTTTACATCTTGATGAAATAAACCTTCAGCAAGTACAGAGGAGAGAAAAAAACAGTTTAAAGCTATTTTAATTAAACACTGGATATTCAGAGCTGAAAGAAATCGAGTTTGCCAAGCTATTTGTATAGCAAAAAAAAAAAAAGAATGGAATTCACAAACTGTAATTATCTAAAGGTCAGGCATAAAATGAATCAGTTCATAAATACTAATTAGTGTTTTACCAGTGATTGCATGAGAACATTTATGGATGCAAAATTAAATAATAGAGATTAAAAATGGAGCATGTGGGTAGATTTAATAATTTATTCCTCCCACTCTAATCAGAATCTCTGACTAATCCATGTCTGAAACACAATTAAACAGTTCCTTTTCTCCCTATTATTCCTCCTTCCTTTCCTATGAATAGGACTGTTGATATAACTTTTAATGAATTAATGTTTAGACTAAGGGGGAAATCATCATAATCGTGGGGGATGGTAGTTTAAGTCAAATTAAAAAGATTTTTACTTGTATATACCTTCCTTCTTTCCTTCCCGCCTTCCTTCCTTCCTTCCTTCCTTCCTTCCTTCCTTCCTTCCTTCCTTCCTCTCTTCGTGTATCAGTAAAGTTCTATGTTTCATGTAAGAGCGGGTCTACAGAGACAGCCCTTGCATTACATTAAACATTCTCTTAGGTCTGGCTTTGAGCAAGCCAGCAGCCCTTGTGCATAGGTCATTTGCATGCATGATGTTAAAAATTAAAAATGTTTGCATAAGGTTATGTTAGAATAATAAGCTCCTTTGGGAGGGGAGGAAGCAGAAGGAGTGAGCTAAGCACTTGCGGTTGGCAGTGGATGCTGGGTGTCCACCCGCCGGCGCTGGGGCTCCCCGGATCTCCACGGGGAAAGAATCCCACGCAGCTCCAGGTGCCGAGCTCTCGGCACGGAACCATGCGCGCTCCTGCCACCAGCCGTCCTGCAGATGCAGCAGACGCCCAGTCGGTCAAGCTCAGGCTTCCACCTTATCCTCTCAGTGATGGGCCTTTGACCCGGGAGCATTTCTGAAGCTCTTCCCTTGGTTTGCTTGAGGAGTCCCGGGGGTTCACAGGCTGGAGGGCAGGGGAGGGCAGGAGGCACAGCGGTATAAATGCGGCAGATGAGACACAAGGCTGGCGGGCATTCCTGGGAAGGAGGAACGTAAACTGTGTTATTTTAAAACGTGTTTTCATATCTATTCCACATGTGACTTCCATGTAACATGTTGCATATTGCCCACCCTGTAATTTATACTATAAATGTGTTCCATTGTATCATATAATGTATCTATAATATACCATGTCTCTAGGTATAGAATATGCATAAACATAGAGTACATATTGCATTATGTATATTATATATGCTATATATATATATAATTACTGTCCTTGGTCAAACCACATGTGAGAACTCTGTAAACAGGGTTACTGTTCTTGCCTTACAGAGTTAAAGCAGAGGGA
>NW_012282915.1:0-5794 GCF_000151885.1 Dipodomys ordii
GCACTGCTGACATCTCCGTTCCCACCTGCAGGAAGCACTGACTCAGCCCTGCCTCCCCAGGCCACATCGGGCGTGGGCACACAACCCACCCCGGGGCCACAGCGGGTGCGGGCGTGGGCACACAACCCACCCCGGGCCACAGCGGGCGTGGGCGTGGGCACACAACCCACCCCGGGCCACAGCGGGCGCGGGCGTGGGCACACAACCCACCCCGGGCCACAGCGGGTGCGGGCGTGGGCACACAACCCACCCCGGGGCCACAGCGGGTGCGGGCGTGGGCACACAACCCACACCACAGCGGGTGCGGGCGTGGGCACACAACCCACCCCGGGGCCACAGCGGGCGTGGGCATACAACCCACCCCGGGGCCACAGCGGGTGCGGGCGTGGGCACACAACCCACCTCACAGCGGGTGCGGGCGTGGGCACACAACCCACCCCGGGGCCACAGCGGGCATGGGCACACAACCTACCCCGGGGCCACAGCGGGCATGGGCACACAACCCACCCCGGGGCCACAGCGGGCGTGGCCACACAACCCACCCCGGGGCCACAGCGGGCGTGGCCACACAACCCACCCCGGGGCCACAGCGGGTGTGGGCGTGGGCACACAACCCACCCAGGGGCCACAGCGGGTGTGGGTGTGGGCGGGCCGCTCACCTCCAGACCACAGCGGGTGTGGGTGGCCCGCTCACCCCGGGGCCACAGCGGGTGTGGGTGGCCCGCTCACCCTGGGGCCACAGCGGTGTGAGCACATCCAGGGCAGACGGCTCAGCCGGTGCCTCCACTGGCTGTGTGGTAAAGGTTGCAGCTGCACACACATGCACACATGTACACACACATGTACGCACACATGCACACACATGAGCCAGTGTGAGACCTAGGCTGCTAGGGGACGGGGACACGGGCACCTCTGGGCAGGCGGCTGTCCAGGCCAGTGGCCCTGGGCGGCGCCAGTTCTCGGGCAGAGCTGGGGCGTGGATGGGGTGGCAGAGGCCGGGGTGGCATTGGTCAGCGGGGGCGCCGACCCTCCCAGCTCACGTCATTTTGACATGGGACCTTGCTGTGCAGCCCAGGCTGGCCTGGAGCTTAAAGCCCTGCCGCCTGCGCCTCTCCGGGCTGGGCTCACAGGCACGCGGCCCCGCGCTGCCGTGCTCTCAGGCTCATCCCCATGGGCAGGGGGCGCCCTCCCCAGCCCCTTGGCTCTGAGGAGAAGCCTGCGCTCCGCCGTGGGGCTCAGACCCAGAGGACATAACTCGGGCCAGGACCGGAGCCTGCCCCAGTGGCGGGCTCTGAGCTGCCAGCTGCCAGCCCCAGGGCGGCCGCAGCCCGCAGCCCGCCTCTCGCAGCGGGAGCCCCGCGGCCGGGCCAGGGCCGCTGCCCACCGGGGCCGGCAGGCACACGGGTGGCTGTGTGGACGGCAGCACAGAGCCACGCCTGCATCACCCTCGGCCTCTCCATGAGCCTCCCCGGGCGAGGGGCCCTGCACCCCATCTTTCCAGCCGCATTAAAGACACCACTGCACCTGTAGCCAGCTTGGAGTCTGGAGACATGCAGAGCAGCCGCGGGCATGGCCCTGTGGGGCTGAGTGCCCAGACCGGGCTGGCATGGGTGTGTGCTCCGGAGCTGCTGGCGCCCCCACCCCCAGCAGCAGCGGCCGCGCAGCACGGAGCACCCTCTGGTGGCCAGCACATAAATATGCTGCTGCCAGGGCGAGACGGGCCCCCACAGGGGTCCCTTCACCTTGGCCCCCCAACACCCTTGTCCTTACTAGGCCGCTGGGGGCCACGGACGGCGGCTCTGACTCTCCGGAGGCTCTCTGAGCAGGCTGGGCGCCCTGGCTGTGTGTACACCTACCAGGGGTGTTGGAGGGCGCCGTGAGTGGGGTGGGCGTGGGCAGCGGGGCTCGGCGCCTGTCCTCGGGGGTCCTGTCCTTGTCTTTGTGTTTCTTGGCCTTCTTCTTGGCCTTGCTGTGGGGGCCCCCATGGGGCCGGCCGGGCTGGGCCAAGTCCGTCAGCAGGGACAGCCCGGGATGCGGGCCGGGGGCCGGGGCCGCCTGCGGCCGCCTGCACTCCTGACCACTGTGGCCCAGGTCGTTGCTCAGGTCGGCCAGGGGGTCGTGGGCCCGCGGGGGCGGGGGCACGCCAGTGGCCGGGCCTTCGGTGGGGGCAGGCGGCAGAGCCTCACGACCATTGGACGCCCCCGGCCTCCCGTTGAGGGTGGGCTGTGCTCTCTGCGCCAAGTGCGAGATCCTGGGCTTCTTGCTGACGAGGGGATCGATGAAGTCCGGGGGCTGTGGCCGCTTCTGCGGGGGACAGACACACCCTTAGAGGCCGGGAACCCCGCGCACGCGCCTGTGCATCCAGGCCTGCCTGATGCAGCCTGGACGTGGCACGCGTGGCACCCTGCCCCTCCCCTGCCTGTGCCTGTAACTCCGGGCACGTGGAGCAGCACCAGGCAGTCTGAGTGAGGCTCCGCGGTGGCCCGTCCCTGGCTAGCCTGCCTCCCCCCGCCCCCCGCTCCCTGCGGGGTACCTGTGGGGGTGAGGCGCTGCTCGGGTCTCGGGGTGGGCTGGAGGCAGGGGCCTCCCCAGGCGTGCTGCCCGTGGTCTGAGGCTGGCACAATTTCCTAGCAGAAGAGACAGGGTCAGAGGCGCCCCAAGGTCTGCGTGGAGCGAGGCGCGCGTGGGGCGGGGGGAGAGCAGGTAGGCGGGGGGTCCCAGGGCGCAGCAGGACCAGGAAGGTCATCTCCTTCTGACAGCTATACCAGACCAGAAAGTGCGGCGCTGGCACGCCCAAGCAAGAATACAAGGCCCGAGGTGAAGCCCCAGAGTGAACACCAAACAACACCAAACATGCCACAGACAGCAGCTCTGGTCCTGCAGAATCACTTCTGGATCGATAGGAGCCTCAGGCCTCATTCACCCACTAGGGGGCGAGGTTGAGGGTGTGTGCTTGTTTTCAGGCCTCCCCTCCCCCCCCCCCCCCCCACCCCCCCCCCCCCCCGCAGAGCCCAGGGGTGGGGGCAGGGACCCGGTGGGCCAGGGCATTACCGGACGAGCACCCGCTTCAGCAGCTGCTGGTCCCCCTCCGAGTAGCCGGGCCAGTCCTTCTGCACGTCCTTGTACACGCAGTCCCTCAGCGTGCACGTGCCGTCCCTGGCGCTCACATTGGCCACCTGCAAGGCAGGGCCGAGTCACGGGACAGCACCCAGACGCCAGGCCACGCGAGCGCTGTCATGTGCTCCCGTGGCCTGCGTGTGTCCGTGTGCACAGGCGGAGCAGGGACTGTGCGCATGCGTGTCAGGGAGCCGAATGGGGCCCGGCGGTAGCCTTTTTGGTCCTAGGGTCTAGTCAGTGAACAGCCACCAACGTCCCCAACCCCCAGGGGCACGGTGGGGGGGACCGAACTCCCACAGGAGTGCAGGGCGGACTGCATTCCCAAGCAGCAGTGCCTGTGGGCACAGGGTGCCGGCGGCTGGCGGGCACCGCCCCGGCTGCCAACTCTGTGCCCGTCCCTGCCAGCCGAGGCCCCGGGTCCGTCTCCACGCAGACCCTGTAACCTCCAAGACCATTCCAAACCACATTAGGAAGCAGCATCTGTGGAGGTCTTTGGGGTTTTGGCAGCCCCTCTGCCCAGGACAGCCTTGGGAGGGTGGTGGGGAGGGCGGGAGCTGCCCCACGGCAGACCTGAGGGTGCCCAGGTCCCGCCCGCCTGGCGCGCACCTGCTGCAGCAGGCCGTCTAGTGCCTCCTTGTCCGCCAGCGCCAGTCCGTCCTTCTGCAGCCGCAGCAGCAGCTCGGCCTTGCGGTAGGGCCTCAGGGCCAGCAGGTGCACCACGCGGTCCCGGAAGGGCCTCTGGGCCACGCTGCCGGCCCCGCCCCTGCGGAGGGCGCTGGCCAGGTTGATGGGAGTGGCCCGTTTCCTGGAGGGCACGTTGTCTGTCGCCCCTGGGGCTGGCTTCCGAAACTGGACTTTCTTGCCTACAAGGAGACCTGGGCGTCAGGGGGGGCCAGTGTGGCGCCTGGCACATACCGGGTGCACAAGCAGCCCGCACACGGCCGGCTCGCAGGGGCAGCTCACGCGAGTGAACTTCGAAACTGCCCGGAGTGCGGGGAGCCTGCGAAGCCGGCTGTGGACGTGCTGGGACCCCAGGCTGCGGCTCAGGCACAGCGCGGTGCGGCAGGCGCTACTCTGGGAAGGGGAGCTTGGCCACCGCAGGTGCTGGCTTGTGTGGCGGCGTGGGATTCGGCGCACCTGCCAAGGCCGACACTCACCAGCCAGGACGCGAGGCCAGCCTGCACAGGGCCACAGGCACAGTCCCGGGCCCCGCCTCGACAGGCCCGGGCCGGGCCCGACGGGAGGAGGCTCACCAGGTCCCACCGCCAGCACCCCGCCCGCTCACCCAGGTAGCGGCCTCCAGCCTTGATGACGATGGCGGCCCGACTGCGTGTCTCCTCCTCCGCCTGGGCCAGGCTCTGCCGCGCCTTCTGGTAGGAGTCGTCGGTGGCGCACACTGTGACCTTGTCCTGGATGCTGCCCAGGCAGTCCAGGTGGACGTCGCCATGGCTGTGGGAGCGGGGGAGTTAGGCGGGGAGGGGAGATGGCGGGGAGGGGAGGGGTGGCGTGGAAGGGGAGGGTGCCAGGAGGGGGGGCAGCGGCCGGCTCACCTGGAGACGTACTGCTGGATGCAGTCAAAGCTGCCCTGAGGGCTGTCGCGGCCGATGTTGGAGAGGTAGAAGGAGAAGGTGCGCAGCTCCTCGGGGCAGTCGGGCTGGGGCACACAGATGTGCTGGAGAAGAGGGGTCCCATGCCTCAATAACGGGCACAGCGGTGTCTCCCCCCCTCCCCGGTACCCCGAGGCTGGGCCAGGGTCTCGCTCGGTAGCGCAGGCTCAGCGTCACCTGACCCGGGGCCCCCTTGGATGGCCGTGGACAGCTGACAGGAAGGCAAGCTGCACAGCGCAGCCCCCGGGGGCTGGGAAGAGCTCCCCAGCTGCCAGGCCTCTCTCCACGTGGGCAGCTGCTCCTCTAAGAACCAGCAGGTCCTCAGTGCCCACACTGGCCAGCACAGGGCCGTCGGCCACTGCCTGGCACAGGGGAACCGCGCTCTGCCGTAGGGGAAGTTGCCACCTGCCCTTCTGTGTCCCTCTGGGTAGGACAGCAGTGGGTGACGTGGACTGAAAGGCTCCGGAGAGTGGAGTGTGGTGGGGACATGGGGCAGCCTGAGTACTGGCCAGGACAATGCCAACAACCAAGATGTGCCCCGAGCTGCACCCCCCTCCCCTCGGGCCCCAGGAGTCAGGCGCCGGCAGGGCTCTGCGGCCCACGCTCCGGCACTCAAGGCTCCCTGTGTCCAGTCTCACCCGCTGCGGGCAAGGCCACCAGCGGCTCCCCCCCCCCCCCGCTGGGACTTGTGGCCCTTCCTGGAAAGGAGCGAGGGTCAGGAAAAGCCCTGGATAATCTGCTCAGCTCAGCTTGTCACAGGAGGAGCACGGCGCTCCCACGCACCTGACAGGAAGACATGCAAAGGACGATCGGGGCTAAAGTGTCCACCAGCCCTGCTCTCAGCTAGCCCTGCCTCTGTGTGGACCCTAACAGAAAACACCTGAAGGGGGCTGGGTAGGTGGCTCAGGGGTAGAGTACTCGCCTCGCATGCATGAGGCCCTGGGTTCGATTCCTCAGCACCACAGAAGCAGAAAAAGCCGGAAGTGGTGCTGTGGCTCAAGTGGTAGAGCACTAGCCTTGAGCTGAAGAGCTGAGGGACAGCGCCCAGGCCCAGAGTTCAGGCCCCATGA
>NW_012282916.1:0-1108 GCF_000151885.1 Dipodomys ordii
GCAAGGCAAGCACTTTACCACTGAGCCACCTTCCCAGCCCCGGAGCCCCATACTCTTACTCAGCTTTTTTATTCATGGCTGGTGTTCTACCCCTTGAACCACATTTCCAGATCTTGCTAGTAAGTGGAGATGGGAGTTTTGTGTACTTTTCTCTCCTGGCTGACTTCAAACTGAGATCCTCTTGGTCTCATGAACCACTAGCTCCTGACAAGGCTTATTTTGTTGACTAAATGAGATGTGCAAAATTATTTTGCCTTGGCAGCTGGGGTGAAATTAAGAGGCTTTATAAATATAGACCCTGACCTTTGTGAGCTGAATCCCTAGTTAGGCCATACAGAAATACGGGCCTGTGTGCAGGATCTTGGTTTTTGCTCATTTGTTGTTTGGTGTTTTGAGATAGGCTCTTGCCACGTAGCCCATGTTGGCCTCAAATTCATGATTCTCTTCCCCTGCCTCCCCTGTGCCCGGATGACAGACAAGGATGCCTGAACTGCTTTGTTGGTTTTTGTTTTCCCATGGGGATAATGGATGGGGTCCAAGGCTGCCACAGCCACGCTCACCTTACCACTGAGCTTTATCTCTAGCTCAGGACTTGTGTTATAAATTGGATTTCTAGGCTGTTCCCACTTTCCAATGAGGAGGATGGGGCCATGACCCCAGTATTTCTGTTTATATTGTTTCCTAGAAATTCTCCCAACAAGGGACTTTTCACACTGGGCATCCGCTGAGGTAGTCAAATTCAAGAAAATGAGCTAACTAATCTAGAATTTATTAGTGTTGGCCTTTCCAGTGCATTCACTATTTCTGACTACTAACTTTGGAGATTATGTGATGATGCTGGAAAAAGCTCATTATCACTACTAGTAGTGTGTGTGGGGAGGTTAAACGGACAATTGTAGAAAGGCTCTAGATTTGGATTTAAGTGTCAAAGTAGCTTCATTTGTTGGGATATAGTTCAGTGGTACAGTGTATGTTTAACATGCAGAAGGTACAGAGTTAAAAAATCTGATGAGGGGGCTGGGAAGGTGGCTCAGTGGTAGAGCGCTTGCCTTGCATGCCTGAGGCCCTGGGTTCAATTCCTCAGCACCACATAAGCAAAAAGAAAAAA
>NW_012282917.1:0-3328 GCF_000151885.1 Dipodomys ordii
TTTTTTCTTTTTGCTTATGTGGTGCTGAGGAATCGAACCTGGGGCCTCATGCATGCAAGGCAAGCACTCTACCACTGAGCCACTTTCCCAGCCCCTTGAAATTAAATTTTTAAGAAGACCATTAACAGAATGCTTATTAATAAAAGCTTATGCATGTATACTTCTATACTGCAACATCGTATTGTATTGTCTTAAACTGTGTTTCTCTTTTCCCACCCATTGCACTGTCAGGACACAAAACTAGTAATATTGTATTTGCAACTCTAACTTGATACAGTATAAGGATCCAAAAATCTACTGGTTGAATGGATAAAGTAGCCAAGCGTGATATAAAAGAATATAATATTACAATATAAAGGAATATAACATTTAATTGGTACAGATTACTACCTTCATTAGGATTTCACAAATAGCTATCACTTACAAAGCATTTCCTATATACAGAAAAGATCAGAAAACATCTTACCTATGTTATTTAATTTACTCTGAGGCAAATATTAGCCTTTTAGTTTAAGTAGAATATGGTTGTGTTTCAGAGAGAGTCTAAATGACTCATACCAACTTTTATATGCCTACCAACTCATGGAGCTCTTATTTTTATGTATAATTTCTTTTTATTATTAATAAGTTTTTTATTGTGAAAATGCCGTATAGACGGGTTACAATTACATGAGCAAGGTAATGAGTATATTCCTTATCAATCACTGTTGCCTCCTCCCCCCTCCATCTCCCATCCCCCCCTCACTCCCCCGACATAACGTCTTGTACATCTCATTGTTGCAAATTATACCAACATCAAATACAGTGAAAACAGGGGTTATATCGTGGGGGAAGGACATACAAAACAACAAAGAAATCATCTTATAAATATGTTAGAAGCAATAGCAAGAAAAAAATCCATTTGAGTCCTTACCTTGGGGTTCATTTCGCCTAACATCAACTTATCTGCCTGTTTCCACTTGTCTCAGACATACACTAGGTATTGCAAATAAGAGAAACCATGGGACCTATGTTTCTATGGGCCTGGTGGCCCATGCCTATCTCAAATTATTTTAAATAAATGACTTCACTATTACCAAACACATTTTTGGGTCTGGCTTATTGACACCTATAAACAGGAACCTTTCTTCCAGGAATATCCAGCTATCAAGCTCGAGATATACCCCATCCCCAAATGGAAAATCTTTTGCACTGGGCTCTGCTATAATTTAAATTTGGCCTATCCAAGGAAGTGAAATTCATGTCCAGTATCTCTCTTTTCTAGAGGTACTTGGTTTTCATTTCAAATTTGTATATGAGAAGACACAAATTTTAAGCCTTGAAAATACAGCCCTTAAAATACAATCATGTATCAGAAATTATTTTTTGTATTCTATAGCACAGTAGAGTAATAATAGTTTGCAATAGTTTATTATGAATTTATAACAACCAGGAAACAAGGGCCTAAAGGTTCCCAGCAAATAGTAAAGGTAAATGCTTGAGACAAGAAATGCTATTCTGATTTGACTGCATAATACACGTCCGTAGGTTTCAAGACATCCTCCTATATTGTATAAATACATACTGATATGATGTGTCAAATAAAACCTAATGATTTTTAAATCAATTCTTTTTAAACATCCTTACTGACTTGCTCATTTTTCTGTCTGGATAATCATTCTAGCTTCTTTATTCAACTCTTTGCCATTAGATTCTAATTATTGCCATTAGATTCTAATTATTGAGATTACTCCTTGTATCTATGAATAATTTTGTTGTCAGAGATGCTTTATCAAAGCCACAATCTAATCAGGTTACTTTTCTGATAAAAGTAATCTTTACACAGGTGGACCCATTGCAACAATGAGATGTACAAGTTGTTATGTCGAAAAACGAACTTTACAACTTTGGTGTGGGGGGGGGAGGGTAAGGGAGTAAGGGGGTGCGGGGGAGGAGGATTCGGTGGGGGGGCGGGGGAGGATGGGAAGGGATGGGAAAAGGAAACAAAGAAGGAGGCTACAATACTTGATAAGAAATGTACTCATTATCTGGCCCAAGTAATTGTAACCCCTCTGTACAGTATTTTCACAACAAAAATAAAATAAAATAAAAATTTAGAAAACAAAACAAAAAATAGTCTTCACAGTGCTTCCTGAGATTCCTCAGTACATCCAAGGCCTTCTTCAACCTTATCTGTCTGGGTATTTCTACACTCTTCTTCCTTAATATTCAGATTATGTTGAAGCGCTCTGTCTATAGCATGTCATAATCTTTTATATTTCCTAGCTTTATAATACCTCTTCCTGTCTATCAATTAGGTGATAAAAATACTCTGAAAATTCAGTAGACTGTTATCTTTTTGATAATATTTAGCTATATCTTTCAACTTGTTTTAGTTAACATTTTTAAAGTAGAGTGAATTTCTTTATCTTTAATCCTCTAATAGAGACAACTTGTGGTTCTTTGCTTACATGTTTGATTAATTTGGTAGATTGTAAGTTTGCGGAAGACAGATACAACCTTATTTCAGAGTCAAAAAATGTTCAGGCATGATGTTGAGCACAAGATAAAGGCCTAATACAAATGAGTAACATGCCACACTTACTCTTGTCTCCTCACCTGAAGTCACATTTTTCTTAAATGTAAAAATTTATAGATAACAAAACAGAGAAATGCCTCACTTTCTACTAGGTGTGTTCTTTCAGAACCTTTGTGAAGCATTACTAAATCACTACACTTCTCCAATATTCTCATTAGGGATTTTCAAATAGGTCAAAAACTCAGAGCTGGTACCTTGAAAGGTAAGCAGGGACAAAAGGAGAATAAGTAACAATAAATGCCCTGTCCAGATCTAGGAGTGGATGATTAAAGAGACCAATGTTGTACCTCTTCAAACATTCAAAGATAATGACTAGCTAAGATAATGACATCCAAATATAATGACTAGCTGTACAGTGAAATGGAGTTTTGGTGTTTTCTTTATCCATCATGCTACTTATTTTTTCTAATATGAAGCAACAACTTTCAAAATTTTCTGCTGAAACATGAGTTAGTTGTGAAGCTATTCTAAATGGAACAACATCAAATACAGTGAAAGCAGGGATTGTATCGTGGGGGAGGGACCTACAAAGCAACAAAGAAATATCTTATAAATATGTTAGAAACAATCGCAAGAAAGAAAAAACATTTGAGTCCTTATCTTAGGGTTCATTTCCCTAACATCAACTTATCTGACCGTTTTTGCTTGTCTCAGACATGAACTAGTTATTGCAAATAAGGGAAACCATGGGACCTATGTTTCTTTGGACCTGGCTTACTTCACTTCATATAATTTTTTCCAAGTCTTTCC
>NW_012282918.1:0-1674 GCF_000151885.1 Dipodomys ordii
AAGTGGTGCTGTGGCTCAAGTGGTAGAGCGCTAGCCTTGAGCTGAAGAGCTGAGGGACAGTGCCCAGACCCACGACCGGACCAAAAAAAAAAAAAGCAAAAAAGAAAGAAAGGTAGGGGAGGAGGTGAAAGGGAAGGGGAAATGAATGAATGAAGAGAGGAAATAAGGGCAGGAGGGAGAATGCAATCATACTATTCACTGCATATCCTACAAAATTAAGAAAACTGAGGGGAGAGGTTGAGTTGGGAGGGATAAGGGAGAATTATGAAAGGAGTGACATCAATGCATTGTACTTATAAGCTGATGTGTTGGAAGATAACTCCTTTGTACACTACCTAAAGATAATAAATAAATATACATATGTACATATATGTGTATATTTTAAAGGTGTGGTAATTCTGTCTATGGATAAATACCTAGAATAGACTTGCAAAATCAATGAATATATAGGTGCATTTGTACTTTTGATAAGTTGCAACTAGATAGCCTTTTATAGAGTTTATATCAAATTATATCCCCAAAAGCAGTAAAGAGGACACCTGTTTCTTCATACCCTTCTCAATACAGCATGCTGTCAAAAACAATATTTATAACTTCTGAAGTGACAACAGAAAATAGCACCTCCTTGTTTAATTTTTTAAATAATATCTGCCTCACTAAATATAAACTGAATACCTTTGCAAATGCAAAAACCCATGTAAAGCAAACATTTTATCATTTTTGGCCATTTTTTTTTCTTTTTTGATGTCCCTGAGCTCCTTTCACTCAAGGCTAGCACTACTCTACAGTTCTGACCACAGCTCCACTTCAGGGTTTCTGGTGGTTTTTCTGTGATTTAATTGGAGATAAGAGTCTCACAAACTTTCTTGCCCGGGTTACCTTTGATCCACAATCCGGAGATCTCAGCCTCCTGAGTAACTAGGATCACAGACATGAGGCACTGGCTGGTGGCTTTACTGTTATCTTACAAGCTAAGAAACACACACTTTGGTCTATGTTCTCAGTTAGAAACAAATATTTTCCCTTTGATTTATCACTTATAATTTGTCTTTGTTAATATTATTCTAACCCCATGGCGATCCTAATTTTATGTCATTAAATTAGTCTGGGTTTTCACTAATGATTTCTTGGAATGAACTTTAGAAAGTTCTTTCTAACACACATACACACACAAATGCACACATTCACACATACCTGTGTGTTCATAATTAGCATTTCCATAAACTGTTCATATTTTATTTATTTATTTTTGTCAGTCACGGGGCTTGAACTCTGGGTGCTGTCCCTCAGTTCTTCAGCTCAAGGCTAGCGCTCTACCACTTGAGCCACAGCACCACTTCTGGTTTTCTAGTGCTTTATTGGAGATAAGAATCTCACTGACTTTTCTGCCCAGGCTGGCTTTGAACCGTGATCCTCAGATCTCAACCTCCTATGTAGCTAGGATTACAGGAGTGAGCCACCGGCACCTGGCTTCATGTTTTAATTTTTTTGGGGGGGGGGTCCGGTCATGGGGCCTGAACTCTGGGCCTGGGTGCTGTCTCTCAGCTCTTCAGCTCAAGGCTAGCGCTCTACCACTTGAGCCATAGCGCCACTTCCGGCTTTTTTCTTTTTGCTTATGTGGTGCTGAGGAATCGAACCCAGGGCCTCAGGCATGCAAGGCAAGTGCTCTACCAC
>NW_012282919.1:0-2492 GCF_000151885.1 Dipodomys ordii
AAATGTACGCATTATCCTGCCCATGCAATTGTAACCCCTCTGTACAGTTTGTTCACAAATAAAATAAAATAAAATTAAAAAAAAAAGAAAATGTGTTGTGTATACAATAGAATTCTATGCTTCCATCAGAAAGAATGACACTGCCCCATTTGTTAGGAAATGCAGACTTGGAAAAAATTATATTAAGTAAAGTATGGCAGGCTCAAAGGAACATAGGTTACATGATTTCCCTTATTTGCTATAATTAGTATACATGTAGGATAATCTTAGCAGATGAGCAGAATAGCTCAATAGCTATGTACATATGACCATAGAAGATGACACTAAGCAAAATGAACTCCAAGACATGGACACAAGAGGTTTTTCTTTGTTGTTGTTGTTTTTAATGTACTATGTGATTTTTTTTCTTTTGTATGTTCTTCCCCCTATGGTATATTCCCCTGTTGTCACTGTATTTGATTCTGATACCTAGATATTGTATATATGTTTATTTGAATTAGGGAAGGGAAGGAGAACAACAGAATGGTGAGACAAAGTAGGAGAAAAATGAGAGAAGGGGTAACAAGTTTGACAAGAAATGTACTTATTACCTTAATTATGTAACTGTAACCCCTCTGTACATCACCTTGACAATAAAAAAATTCTCCCTCTTGTCTCTCTATTGTAAAAGGGGGCTAGGTATGATCTTGCAGATTCTGGATGCAGTCTTTTCATCTTCCAGAGACTAAGGTTCTTTGTTAGGATAAGATGACTTCAAAATTCCTTCTGTGCCTTGGGAACTGCCTTCTGTTCTCTTTGACAGGAGGCCCATGCATTCACCCATTCTCATAATCCTCAGATCCTCCCATACCCAGCGCAGTATGTCAAAGCCAGGGAGAGAGGAAGAGAAAGAAGAAAAGAGGGAAGAAGAAAGGATGAGACACTACTGAGGAGCAAGCCAACAGCATTCTCTATAAAATCAATTTCAGAGACCCTGTGACTGGCCCTAGAACATGTCAAAACCCTGTGGAGGCCAGGGATTGAGGGATAATGAGAAATGAGTCAAGAGAACCTCAGCTGCCACTAGATCTGTACAAGGACCAAGAGAAGACAAGGACCTTTCTGCAGGTCACTAGCTAGGAAGAGACAAATACTTCTGTGGAAGAAGCAGAAAGAGTAACAAGGAAGAAAACTCAAACTCAATAAGCAAAGAATAAGCCAAACTTTCTCCTTGTAACTCTTCTCCCAAAACACCTTTTCAAGTGTGAGAAACCTGGCTCAATGTTCATCTTTCCTGTAGGTGGAAAGAACTTTAATTAAAAACTAAATTGCAGCTTGAGTGCACCTGGTAATGTGTGCAGTGGCCTTGAGCCAATTAAGAAGGGGTTCTCTTTTATCCCTTCCTTTTCCAGGATGGATTTATTGCTGGGCTTTTAAAGAAAGAATTTCTTTTAAAAAGTAAAAATCAAACAGGCATCTCTAAGAGATTGCTCCTTCCAGAGTCAAGAGGTGATGGGTATCAAGGCTGTGTGTCACAAGTGAGCCTGGGCTTCCTGTATCCAGGACAAATGAGCACTGTGATGTCCTCACCAGCTGTCCCAGAGGATTCCTATTGCATTGAACAAAGGGATGGCCTGGAGGAGAAAGGGAAGCACAATCCCAACCACTTCCCCAGCAACTGCTCTCAAAAAAATAAAATACCTTGGATGCTTTATTTCTTCCCAGAAACTGAAGGGGCTTTGTCAGCAGCAAAAGACGAAAGGTTTGGTCCCCTGAAAAGCCAAAGGTCTTCTTGGCCTCCAACCTCAGGCAATACAGAAGGTGGTAGGGGCAGCATCACTGTTCAAGGGAGTGGGGGATGGAAGGGGGAGGGGGGAAGAGAAAGAGGGGCGGGGAAGGCCACTTCCACAGCTATACTTAGCCAGGAGGGCAGCTTGAGTTTCCTGGCCAGTGGCATCCCAGCAGACATAAAAAGCAGCTTAGGAACTGATTTGAGGCAGACAGAATACCAGCAGGAAAAACATGAGTCAAGGCCTTTGTTTGGGAAAATGGTGGTGATAGCAGGGAACGCATCATATCCAGCTGCCCTGGGATGAGGCCAGCTCTCCAGAGCCTGCTGGCCACCCTGGTCTGCCCACAACAGGTTCTAGTCAGTGCTATGATAGACCCAGTGGTTACCATGTACAGGAGTCTGTTATTGGCTACTGTAATACCTGAGGTTGGACACTTACAAAGAAGTCTACATAACTCATAGTTTGGGAAGCTGACAGTCCACATAGTATAGCACCCACCAGAGAGACAGAGAGCAACCTAGAGACAGGTAGTAAGGACTCCTCAGTGGGCCCACCTCTTAAGAGTCTCCATCTCAGGCTGGGAAGGTGGCTCAGTGGTAGAGCACTTGCCTTGCATGCTCAAGGCCCTGGGTTCGATTCCTCAGCACCATATAAGCAAAAAGCAAAAAGCCGGAAGTGGCACTGTGGCTCAAGTGGTAGAGCACTAGCCTTGAGCTGAAG
>NW_012282920.1:0-1570 GCF_000151885.1 Dipodomys ordii
GAGGATCACGGTTCAAAGCCAGCCCGGGCAGGAGAGACCGTGAGACTCCTATCTCCAATAAACCACCAGAAAACCGGAAGTGGCGCTGTAGCTTAAGTGGTAGAGTGCTTGCTTTGAGCTGAAGAGCTGAGGGACAGCGCCCAGGCCCAGAGTTCAAGCCCCACGACCGACCAAAAAAAAAAAAAAGATCACCTAGAATTTAATGAGCAACACAATATTAACAAAAACACTATGTGACCAGTAACAAAGAATAATTTCTCTACCCACCTCTAAATGGGTTAAACATTTTTTTGAAGCAGGAGGCAGAGGAGAAGTAGGCTGATATGCACTACAGTGTCGTTTCTGTTGTACTTTCCTCTTAATTTCAGGCTCTACTTGTGATTCAGACTCTTCTGTTTTCTTCATTATACATTCTGAAACAGAGAAAAAACAACAGTACTGAAAAAATGCACATTTGCAAACATTATGTTTTAGCTAAAATAAACCAGTGTTTTAACATATACAATAAAGAGCAATCAGAACTTTAAGCAATGCAGATTACTTTGCAAAGTGAAATGTATCAGCTTGGTCTGTGCTACTAAGGCAGAAGCAGTACTTAGCAATAAACACAGAGTTATCTGTGGCAAGCATTCTATTACTTGGTTATATATACTCCCCGACCTTGTGACCCTGCAATTCTAACACATATCTTTCCATGATTCTAGTAACTAAATGTCTAATTAAACCCCATTTTTTGGCATGAAAGACATGATAATATTCTTGCCTTACTTCTAAACTTTACTTCAAAAAGGTGAATTTCTCCACAGTGTTTTCTCTTTACCCAGTTACATACAACATGTGCTGTTTTCTTTACAAGCAAAGCCTACTCAATCTACTTTATGAATTGAAATTCTTCTTTGCTAAAATACTGTCTCACCCTAGGTAACTAAGCAGTACTTCAGTTTCTACAGCACTTTATATTTCAAGTAGCACTCATTCATAATCTAATATTTCATATACTAATCTAATACTTCTAATTCATACTCATGTTTCCTCCAGCTTTAAAAGAGCAGAAATCATAATTTAGTCATCACTTTTCACCTAGAAACAGTACAAGGTAGGAAACAAAAAAGTGCTTCCTGGATTAAAGAATCACTCAAAGACAAAATGATGTGATATATTTTTAAAGATGAAATTACAAGGGTACGTGCAGGAGGAGAGCTAATGCTTCTATGTCATCTCTGAAAGTGACTTTAACTATTACCACACACAGAGCTAGAACCTTTTAACTTCGAGCAAGAAAGAAACTAAATGATGATCTCTTTTTTCTTCTTTTTTAACCTTTCCAAGATTTTATAATTGAGGTGACAGAGAAGAATCTACAGCTTCTGGATGTTTCTATATTTCTATAGTTTATTCTGTTTTTTTTTTTTTATCATTCCTGTATTTCTATAGAAGCTAACTTATTTGTTGACTGAGTGGATATATAAAAAGATCATCCACAGGGCTGGGAAGGTGGCTCAATGGTAGAGCGCTTGCCTTGCATGCCTGAGGCCCTGGGTTCAATTCCTCAGCACCACATAAGCAAAAA
>NW_012282921.1:0-1548 GCF_000151885.1 Dipodomys ordii
GCGGGCGAGTGTGTCTGGGCCTGGGCGGAGGGATCCCCGGGCTGAGGCGGCGGAGGTGCTGCGGCCCGGGGCCGGGTGGTGAATGGGCTGGTGGTGCTCGCTGCTGCTGCTGAGAGGAGGAGGAGGAGGAGGAGGAGGAGGATGAAGAGTTGGGCTTGTTTGTCTCCCACAGTTTCTCTCCCGCTGCTCTGATTCCTCCCTCCCCAGTCCGGCCCGGGGCCTGTGTGTGTCTCTCCTGGAGGAGGAGGAGGCTCCAGTTCCTCCCCCCCACCCCCTCCTCCCCACCCCCCCTTGCCTGGGGAAGAGGAGGAAAGAAACAGCCCAGAGAGAGAGAGAGAGAGTGAGTGAGTGAGTGAGAGAGAGAGAGAGAGGGAGAGAGAGAGGGAGAGAGGAGGAGGAGGAGGGAGAAGGGAACAACCTACCATCTTAACACACTAATATCTAAAAAGTGCGAGAGGCCCAGAGCAGCAGCAGCAGAAGCAGCAGCAGCAGCTCCAGCTTCTTCCCTCCCTCCCCATGAAGAAGAGTTCCCTCCTCCTCCTCCTCCTGCTTCTCCTGCTCAGAGTTCCTGCCTCCAGCTGCCAGGGGGGACAGCCAGCCAGCAGCAGGAGGGTGCAGTATCCCAGCTTTTCCATTCTCTCCTCTCCTCACTCTCCTCTCTCTCTTTTTTTTCTGGAGTAGCTCTATTTCCCCTCCCTCCCCCTCTCCTCTCTCTCTCTCTCCTCTCTCTCCCTCCCTCTCTCTCCCTCTGTCTTGTCTCTGGTGTTTGTCTCTGGGAGGAACTGGGGCTGCTTGCTTGGAGTTTGTAGTGGGGGGGGTAGAGATAGGGGGAGGGGAGGGGTGTGTGGGAGGGAGGAGGGAAAAAGGGGGTGTTCTCGCTAGGACCCCTCAGTCAACTTGAGATTTGAGCAATAACTTCCCCTTCGGGGCGCCCCCCTGCGTGCCCTTCCTATCCTTACCGCCACCCCCCCCCGAAAAAAAGACAATGGGAAAACCTCGTCGTCCCCCCCTTCCGCCCCTCTGCCCTCCACCCCTCCCCAGGATAGATTGGAAGTAAGTTTATGAGCGGCCTCGCGAGCCTGGGCGCTGAGTGCAGGGCCGGAGCGGGTGACAAGAGGCGGCGCGCCGGGGGTGGCGGGGAGGGGGCGTCACATTGTCCCCGCGGGGGGCCGGGCTGGGGGGGCGGAGGGCGGGGGGCTCGGAGCCTCGGCCCGGGGTGGTCGCCTGGCGGCTTTCACCCTCCCCCCTCCCCCCTTACCCACCCGGGATGCTGTTAGGGGGAAGTTTTTATTATTATTTATTTAATTAAAATTATTTTGGGGGAAAACCATCTTGTTTGGTGACTGAAGGATTTGGATTAAAAAAAAAAGCTGCGGCTGCTGACGCTGCCGGGCCCGAGTGTGAGTGTGTGTGTGTGAGTGTGTGTGAGTGTGTGTGTGTGTGTGTGTTGGTGCATTTGTCTAGGGTGGCCGGAGCAGCGTTGGGGAAATTCCGCTTATTCTTCTTCTCTTCTTCTTCTTCTTCTTCTGCAACTTGTTATTCCGGAGA
>NW_012282922.1:0-2120 GCF_000151885.1 Dipodomys ordii
CTGAGTAGCTAGGATTACAGGTGTGAGCCACCAGCATCTGGTGTCTGGCCCCTCCAACTATTTTAACGTGTTTTTTTTATATGTGTCTAGGCTTGAACTCAGGTCCTAAGCATTGTACCTGAGCTATTTTTTCCCCCCTCAAGGCAAGTGCTCTGCCACTTGAGTCACAGCTCCACTTCCAGCTTTTTTGGTGCTTAACTGGAGATCAGAGTATTGGGGACTTTCCTGCCCAGGCTGGCTTCAAATGCAATTCTCAGATCTCAGCCTCCTGAGTAGGTATGATTACAAGTCTGAGCCATCAACACCAGCTATGCTTTACTGTTATTTTTCAAATAGGGACTTTGCTTTTGCCTGGGGTGGCTCAAACTATAAGTCTCCAACTTACTTCTCATGTAGCTGGTATTACAGGTATAAGCCACCAATCCCAGCCCACTTTCTCCTATTTTTTTTTTTTCCAGTACTGGGGCTTGAACTCAGGCCTGGGCACTGTCCCTGAGCTTCTTTTACTCAAGGATAGCACTCTACTGCTTGAGCCACAATGTCACTACCAGCTTTTTCTGTGTATGTGGTATTGAGAAATAGAACCTAGGGCTTCATGCATGCTAGGCAAACACTCTACCACTGAGCCACATTTCCAGCCCCTTCTATTTTCCTTTTAGTTTTAGTTTGCTTCCTTTTGATTGTGTCTAAGGTGCAAGGCTAAGTTGTTGACTTGAGATCTTTCTTTGTTTAAACATAGAATTTTAACAGCTACACATTCCCTTCTAAGCATTTCTCCAGCTGCATGCCATACATTTTCACTCATTTCAATTCTGCAATTTCCTCCATGATTCTTTGACCCATTAAGTTTGCTGCTTCTCAAATTTTCCTTAAATCACTTTGTGGTTGGAGAACATATTCTGAGAGGCTTTAACCCTTTCAAGTCTAGTCTAACTTGTTTTGTGGCCTTAAACTCATGTTCTATTTGGAGACTCAATGTGTTTTTTTTTTGTTTTTTGGTCCGTCGTGGGGCTTGAACTATGGGCTTGGGAGCTGTCCCTGCACTCTTCAGCTCAAGGCAAGCACTCTACCATTTGAGCCAGTGCCACTTCCAGTTTTCTAGTGGTTTATTGGAGATAAGAGTCTCACGGGCTTTCCTGCCCAGGCTGGCTTTGAACCATGATCCTCAGATCTCAGCTTCCTGAGTAGCTAGGATTATAGGCGTGAGCCACCAGCACCCGGCTTGGAGACTCAATGTGTACAGCATGCTTTCTGCCACTGCAGGCCTGAGTGCTATGGAGGGAACAGCCACACTGGTTTACCATGTTCTAGTCTAATTATCACTGCTAACCTGCTTCAGTCCATCTAGTACAAAGAAAAGGGATACAAATCTCTAGCAGTTATTAAAAAAATGTGTGGTTTACCTTCAATTCTGTCCATTTCTGCCTTGTTATGTTGTATATATCACATGAGCTTTCTCTTTTTTGGTTGTGGGGCTTGAACTCTGTCTCTCAGCTTTTCAGCTCAAGGCTAGTGCCCTACCACTTGAACCACAGCGCCACTCCTGGTTTTCTGGTGTTTAACTGGAGATAAAGTGTCTCATGGACTTTCTTGCCCAGGATAGCTTTGAACCATGATCCTCAGATCTCAGGCTCCTGAGTAGCTAGGATTACAGGTGTGAGCCACCAGCACCTGGCTCAGATGTGCTTTCATATACTTAAGTTTACTCATCTTGATGGCTTCTGTATGTTGTTTTCTATTTAGGCATTCCCACTTTAAGACAAAAACATTCTTCCATGATTCCCTTTTGTACATTTATATTTCCATGGTTTTCTTATTTCCTTGTTTTGGGGAGGTTTTTGCTCTAAGAGGTAAAAATCCAACTTTTTTCTTTTCTTTTGGTGCCAGTACTGCTGCTTAAATTCAGGGCCTCGTCACTGTCCCTGAGCTTCTTTCACTCAAGGCTAGCAGTCTACTCCTTGAGCCACAGCTCCATCTCCAACTATTTTAGTAGTTTATTAAAGATAAGAATTTCATGAAGCTGGGGCTGGGAAAGTGACTCAGTGGTAGAGCGCTTGCCTTGCATGCATGAGGCCCTGGGTTCAATTCCTCAGCACCACATAAGCAAAAAGAAAAAAGCC
>NW_012282923.1:0-3008 GCF_000151885.1 Dipodomys ordii
ATTTTTTGGGTCCGGTCGTGGGGCCTGAACTCTGGGCCTGGGCACTGTCCCTCAGCTCTTCAGCTCAAGGCGAGTGCTCTACCACTTGAGCTACAGCGCCACTTCCGGCCTTTTTTTTTTCTGCTTATGTGGTGCTGAGGAATCGAACCCAGGGCCTCATATATGTAAGGCAAGCACTCTACCACTGAGCCACCTTCCCAGCCCCAGATTTTTATTTTTTATTGTTTGAGATGGAGTATTGATTTTTTTGGAGGGGGAGGGGGACGGGGCTGGCCTCAAATCACTGTCCTCCTGATCTCAGCCTCCTGGTAGCTAGGATTACAGGTGAGAGCCATTTTGAGCTTTCACTCTCACACATGAATGGAGCAGTAAAGCAAACCCAGGAAGAAGAGCAGAGATGAATCTCACAACCATCTGGCACTTTGCCTGGGGCTTCTAGGAAAACTTAAGTTGGCCTCCCTCCAGCTTCCCAGAGGACAAGGGTTCAGGGGCAATGGGATGGGTTTTGCACTTAGAGACTGAAGAAGAGTACCCGTTTTACACCAAAGGTTTCACTTTTGACGTCATCTGTTTAGTTATTCATTACAAATCTGTAGATACCCGGTAAGATGGACAAACAGAGGTGTAGAGCAAACAAACGAGCTGTCCTGCTTTTTTTTCCCACTCTCACCAATCCTCTCTCTCTCTTCTTTCCCCTCCCCCTTTTGGTGCTGGTACTGGGTTTGAACTCAGGGTCATGCTCTTGTTTGATTTATTTGCTTAAGGCTGGTGCTTCACCACTTGAATCATACATCTACTTCTGGCTTTTTGGTGGTTAATTGAAGGTAAGAAGTCTTATAGACTTTCCTGTATATGCTGGCTTTGAACCTTAATCTTCAGACCTCAGCCTCGTGAGTAGCTGGGATTATGGATGTGAGCCACCAGTGCATCGCTCACCAATCCTCTTTAAATGCTTTCTCAGCCCCTCCTCTCTGGTACCTGATCATTCTTGCTTACTCTTCCCCAGGAATCAGAATCATTCACAGCCCATGTATATGAAAAAGCCTGCAGCTGGGGGCAAATGTTATCCAGCCCTGTCCAGATGTTCAGCACATCCACTCTGAACCTAAAAGTGAACTGGGCCTGAGAGTATAGCAATCTACCCTTGCTTGCCTAGCATATGTGAGGTTCTAGGTTGAATCTCCAATATTAAAAACAGAAACAGAAAAAGAAAAAGGGTGGGGGGGATTGGAATCAGACTACCCTATGGGAACTTACTAATTCATGCAAACCCATTTGTTATAAAGGCACAACAGAGCTGGGTTCAAGCAACTCATGCCTGTAATCCTAGCTACTCAGGAAGCTGAGATCTGAGGATCATGGTTCAAAGCCACCCTGGGCAGGAAAGTCCCTGAGACTCTTATCTCCAGTTAACTACTCAGAAAGGCTGGAAGTGATACTGAGGCTCAAGTGATAAGAGTGCTAGCCTTGAGCTTAAGAGCTCAGGGACAAGGCTTAGGTCCTGAGTTCAAGCCCATAACTGACAAAAGAAATGTCAGAAGTGGAGCTGTGGCTCAAGTGGTAGAACATCAGCCTTAAGTAAAAACACTTAAGTACAACACCCACCCAGGCCCTGAATTCAAGCTCCAGTACACACACACACACACACACACACACACACACACACACACAGGCCCAACAGGAGCTCTCTGTGCACTGCACAAACACCAGTGATTGTACATGTCCTTTATACTCCTTGTAAAAGAGCTTGATGAATCCTAACTGCTTCTCTGGGCCAGGGCACTGTCCCTCAACTCTTCAGCTCAAGGCTAGCCCACTACTTGAGCCAGTGCCACTTCCGGCTTTTTCTGCTTATGTGGTGCTGACGAATTGAACCCAGGGCCTCATACATGCAAGGCAAGCGCTCTACCACTGAGCTACCTTCCTTCCTTCCTTCCTTTTTTCCTCCCTTTCTCCCTCCCTCCCTTCCTTCTTTTTGCCAGTCCTGGGGGCTTGAACTCAAGGCCTGGACACTATCCTTGAGCCTCTCTGTGTTCAAGGCTAGCATTCTACTACTTGAGTCACAGCACCACTTCTGGATTTTTCTGTTTATGTAGTACTGAGAAATCAAACCCAGGGCCTCATGCATGCTAGGTAAGTTCTCTACCATTCAGCCACATTCCCAGCCTCCCACCTTTAAATTTCTACACATGAGCCAAGCAGAGTGGTACATACCTGTAATCCCAGCACAGGGAGAAGCTCAAAATGAGGCCAGCCTGGGCTACAATATTGAGACTCTGTCTTAAAACAAAACAGAAACAAGGGCTGGGGACTTGGCTCAAGTGGTAGACTGCTTGTCTAACAAGCACAAAACCCTGAGTTCAAAGCCCATTATCACACACACACACACACACACACACACACACACACTGTTAGGTTTTTTAAAAAGAGGTAGCTGAGTAAGAACAGCACCACGCATGTGGTATTCAAGTAAGGGGTAGGTTTATTCATCGTTTGGCTGGCACCAGGCCATCTTGGTCCTCCACGTGGTGGGGAAAGGCCTGAGAAAGAGAGCTGGGAGAGCTGGGAAAGAGAGAAAAGAGCTAGAAAAGAGAGCATCCGGGAAAGAGGTGGGAAAGAGAGAGCTAGGAAAGAGAAGAGAGCTGGGAAAGAGAAGGAAAGAGCTGAGAAAGAGCTAGAAAAGAGCTGAGAAAGAGCTAGAAAAGAGCAGAGGGGCTGGGAAGGTGGCTCAGTGGTAGAGTGCTTGCTTTGCATGCCTGAGGCCCTGGGTTCGATTCCTCAGCACCATATAAGCAAAAAGCCGAAAGTAGCACTGTGGTTCAGGTGGTAGAGCGCTAGCCTTGAGCTGAAGAGCTGAGGGACAGTGCCCAGGCCCAGAGTTCAGCCCCCACAAC
Organism: Dipodomys ordii; assembly: GCF_000151885.1. Classification (NCBI taxonomy): domain Eukaryota; kingdom Metazoa; phylum Chordata; class Mammalia; order Rodentia; family Heteromyidae; genus Dipodomys; species Dipodomys ordii. The sequence continues at coordinate 2,895 of NW_012282923.1, forward strand.
CGGACCGAAAAAAAAAGAAGAGAGCCGGGCGCTGGTGGCTCACACCTGTAATCCTAGCTACTCAGGAGGCTGAGATCTGAGGATCACAGTTCAAAGCCAGCCCGGGCAGGAGAG
>NW_012282924.1:0-2250 GCF_000151885.1 Dipodomys ordii
TGGCTTTTTTCTTTTTGCTTATGTGGTGCTGAGGAATCGAACCCAGGGCCTCATGCATGCAAGGCAAGTGCTCTACCACTGAGCCACCTTCCCAGCCCTGGTTTGTAGTTTTATCCTGGGTTTGTCTGTCCTTCCATTGGCCAACAAACCCTCTGGTGGTCTTCATAGATTCCTCCTAGGGCTGAAACACATAACCAGTGTATCCCAGTTGCTTATTATCACACAGCTGGGAGGACATCTTGGGAGGAATGGAGCCAATATAGCCTAGCTCCTTCCCTTTGTTCATAGGGGAACAGGTGGGTGGCTTGGAGCCTACCCCTTACTTCCCTATAAGCATGGGGCTGTGTTGAAGTCTGAAGAGGCCCCCTGTCTTTTTGCCTTAGGAGATGGGAAGATCTAGCAAAGGATCTAGCCTCAACTTTAAGCTGCAGGAGACCAACCTATGACTGGACAGGGAGTGGATTCCTGCCATTTTCTCACACTCTGCAGAGATTGGGTTTTCCCCTGGAATTGTCTCTCTGGATTGCACTTGTAAAGTCCTCCTAGTTCAAGTTGTTTTCAGGGGCCTAAGTTATTGCCCTTATTCCCTTGGGATTTGAGGGAGGGAGGATGCAGCGTGTGGTGACCAGCTGCACAGACTATGGGGTTAAGACACTTGAACTTGTTCTCTATTAAGTAGCTTTGAGACCATGGGTCAGTGAGCCTGTCTGAGCCTCAGTTTCTTCATCTGTTATGTGGGAAAGCAATATCTTCATTACAGGAGGAAGGGTCTACCTTGGTGCCAGAGCTTGTGCATAGCATCACGAAGTCCTGGGTTCGATCTTCAGCAAAAAGAACAAAAGAAACTACTTTATAGAGAGGCTGCAATTGAGATAATGCATATAACACCCTAAGCACTATACCTAGCACACAAAAAAGCATTTTGTACCTGCTAGTTTTGTTATTTTGTTGTTATCCATCTACCCCCCACCATGTAGGGTTGTACAGGAAGAAGACATGGCCTCTGTCTATCTTCTTTGTCCTTAGGTAGACACTTAGGCCTCAGGAACTCCGTTCTGATGGAGGAGATTCTGACCCCCAGAACCCACTGGTCAGGTGGAGAACATACAGGTGTTGTCTTAGGGAACACAGCTCCTGGGCTTAATACCACCCAGCCTGTCAGTCTGCAGAGTCCTGTGTATTCCTGGAACCTCGCTACCCTCAGCCAGCCACTTGTCTACTATAGTCTACTTGCCCCCTTCCCTTCTCCCCTGCAGCCAGGCTGCCACCTCCCGAATGCTCCTGCCTCTCCTTCTTGTCCTTGGCCACGCCTCCATCATGCTGTCTCTCCACATCCGCACCCACTGGTGACTTGCTCACTCTCTTCTCCAGACATCTCCAAACTGCACACACAGAAACGCGACATGGCAGTCAGTGCAAGTGCCCGGCTTGGATCTGCTTTTGATTGAGAAGCACCAGCGTCTGCCCACCCCCGGTTCTTCCGGGCACACCCACTCTCCCAGCCCACTCCCGTTGCTGTGCTCAGGAAGTCTCCTGCCTCTTCCCCGCCCCCACCGGCCTTGGCCATTCTTGCAGACTACTTGGCATTCCTCACTTCTCCCTTCTTTTCTGAGACCAGAATGCAGAGTTTGCCTGGGGGCAGCCTGCTGTCATTGTGCCTCCAACTCTGTCAGTTCCTGGAGCTCTTTGTCAAGAATCCAGCTGCTGGCTTAGAAATCAGATGCCAGTGTCTGGGGCTCCCGGAAGTGGGACGAAATGGGGCAAGGCCCCCCCTCTGCCTGTGTCTCTAGTTACCACAAGTGCTGCCACACAGAAGAAGGCACCATGCGCAGAACAGTCTTATGTGAAAGCGCCTTCTCTTCTCCCATAGAGATGGGAGGGCCAAGAGCACAGCGTGGGTAGGGAGATAAGAGCCCCCCTCAGGGGTAGCAGATACCACCCTCCTCCCTCGGCTGAGAGGTCAAGTGTAGAAGTGAGACCAGGATGCTCAGAACTTCTGGCTCTGTTTCTTTCCTGCCATTATTTTGTTGGAGAGCCCTCATTAAGAATCTAGAATTAGGCGCCCGTGGCTCATGCCTGTAATACTAGTTACTCAGGAGGCTGAGATCTGAGGATCATGGTTTGAAGCCAGCCTGGGCAGGAAAGCCCAACAAAAAGTTGGAAGTGAAGCTGTGGCTCAAAAGGTAGAGTGCGGGCTGGGAAGGTGGCTCAGTGGTAGAGCGCTTGCCTTGCATGCATGAGGCCCTGGGT
>NW_012282925.1:0-1874 GCF_000151885.1 Dipodomys ordii
AGAGCGCTCGCCTTGAGCTGAAGAGCTGAGGGACAGCGCCCAGGCCCAGAGTTCAAGCCCCATGACCGACAAAAAAAAAAAGAAGAGGTCGAACTGGACGAGGGGGCTCCTAATCCAACATGGTATCTGTCCTCATATGAAGACCTGCAATACAGAGAAACTAATTTGTTTAATTAACTTACATTTCAGTAGTCACAGGTGGTTCTCAACTAGTACTGTTGTACCTGAATTACAATCAAGACAGGGAGACAACCCATGGTCAGTGTGGGGTCTCTGGGAAAAGACCCTGTCTACAGTGATTAGAATCTCTCTTCGACACTATCAACTCAAGAGGGAAAATGGCCGCTTACGTAGAAATCGGTGGTTTAATGCTTTAGACTATTTTCAAAGCTCAAGTTGTATTAAGGCATGCATCCTACAGCCTGTGGCTGTTTCCTAACATGGCAGGTGCTCTGTGTCTCTATTGGCAGGGCTTACTGCGACCTCTGGCTAATCAGCAAGTGAGATTTTCTGACATTTTTAAAGGCTTCCCAGCTATGCAGCAGGGATGTGTCTGGGAGACATTGCAGGTATGATATCTTCATGACATCTTACTCTACCACAAGATCCTTCCCCAACAGCTTAATAAAATCCCTCAGGGGGGATCCGGTGCCTGTTGAGTCATTAAACTCAGTAACAAGCCAATTGCCCTCTCCTGGAGCTCACGGAGCTACAGATATGCCACAGAGGAGCCCCTCATGTCAGAGAGGAATTTTCTATCCCTCCCACATTTCTTACTCGTTTTCTTGATGACAAATGTCTTCGGGGAAAACTGGTACTTTCCCTCGGTGCCATTACAGCCCTCCGTTGGTTCATGGTCTCCCTGTGGAGGAGCCAGCCCCCCCCCCTCTGCCCCCTAGTAATCTAGAAGAACAAGTTAGGATGTGGCCACGCAGCCCGGGACAGGCAGTGAGACCACCAGGCCTCCAGCTCTTAGTAAGTCTCTCTCCAATGTGTAACATCATCCTTCTGACCCTCCTGACCCAGAATCAAACAGAAACATCGGAAACTAATCGCTCTTCTCAAAGGCTGGTGAAGCCCCCACCAGAGATGTCCATTCAGATGACAAGGTAGACACACGAAATTGTCTCATAAACAGCTGCCCAAGTGAATTCTCAGAGGGAGGACAACAAAGACCAACACCAGGAATGGGGGGCCTCCCTGTAGAGAGGGGAGCCTGGGAGGCGTGGCGCACAGGCCCGCAGAGGTGGCCCAAAGCAGGGGGACCCTCGACATAAATCTCAGTACCCATGATCTGCCACACGGTCCTGAATAATCATATTAATGGGATTAATGAAACCAATAGTTTTCCTTGATTGCCAACCCGTATTAACTCCCTGTGTAGACTGGAGGTGTCATCCAGTGCCGGCAGGCCTGACTCTGATGGGGTCTCTGATTAGGATGCCATTTGGGGACTCTGTGTGTGTGTGTGTGTGTGTGTGTGTGTGTGTGTGTGTGTGTGCACGCGTATGCACGTGTGTGTGCAGGCATCCACACTCCTGTACTGGGGCTTGAACTCAGGCCTACGTATGCTGACCCTTAGCTTTTTCCGCTCAAGACTGGTGGTGCTCTACTACTTGAGCCACACTTCTACTTTCTGGCTTTTTGGTGATTAATTGGAGATAAGAGTCTCACTGAGTTTCCTGCTTGGGCTGGCTTTGAACAATGATCCTCAGATCTTGGCCTTCTGAATGGCTAGGATGACAGCCATGAACCACTGGCACTCAGCCATTTAGGGGCCTCAGACTTTTTTTTTAGTATCTGTGAAGTGAGCCTGACCCCTTGACATCTACGAGTTGTCTCAGTAAAACGAGACTTCCCAGCTGGCATCTTCA
>NW_012282926.1:0-3072 GCF_000151885.1 Dipodomys ordii
CTCTACCACTGAGCCACCTTCCCAGCCCAGTTCTTAGTTTTTGATAGCTTTACTTTGATATGCCTGTGACTTTATTCTCTGTGGAGCTCTTACATAATCTAATTTGAAGATTCATTTTACTTGTAGAAATACTGCTTTTGATTCACACATTCTACTTTCTGCTTCTGAAACTTTGTATTTTTTTATTTTTATTTTTTTTTGTGGGTCGTGGGCACGTGCTCTTAAGCTCAAGGCTAGCACTCTACCACTTGAGCCACAGTGCCACTTCTGGTTTTCTGGTGGTTAATTGGAGATAAGAGTCTTACGGACTTTCCTGCCTGGCCTGGCTTTGAACCATGATCCTCAGATCTCAGCCTCCTGAGCAGCTACGATTACAGGCATGAGGCACCAGCTCCCGGCTGTATATGTTCTTATAGCTACTTATTTCTTCATGTGATCTGTAATTTAAAAAAAATTTTTTTTTTTGGTCGGTCGTGGAGGCTGAACTCTAGGCCTGAATCTGTCCCTTACCACTTGAGCCACAGCGCTGCTTCTGGCTTTTTTCTGTTTATGTAGCTGTTGAGGAATCGAACCCAGGGCCTCATGCATGCAAGGCAAGCACTCTACCACTGAGCCACCTTCCAAGCCCCATGTAAAAATAACTTTTTAAATAACTTTTCAAAGTAATATTAGAATCCATGAGGTGACACTGGCTCATCCCTGTAATTCTAGCAACTCAGGAGATTGAGATATGAGGATCAAAATTCAAAGCAGTTCCGGGGAAGGAAAGTTGGTGAGACTTTTTGTTTCTGATTAATCACCAAAAAAGTTGGAAGCTGAGGTGTGGCAAATGATAAGAGTACTGGCCTTGAGCAAAACTCAAGGACAATGCCCATGTCCTAAGTTCAAGCCTCAGGACCAGCACCAAAGCGGGGGGGGGGGGGGGGGAAGGCAGGGTAGGGGGAAGGAAAAAGGGAAGCGTCCTACAAACCAACAGTTACTATGAGGCAGTTTTGTAATTTTCTCTCCCTGGGCCAGTGTTTATTCCAGTCTCTATTTCCTAGATTTAGCCTTAAAACATTCTAAGTTTCAGGTAGAAATTCACATGCCTTCAGGTATAGGTTTGAGGCCCATTATCTCATTCACTTAAACCAGAGTTTGAACTCCTCTGATGCTGATGTTGAACTTACCTTACTTTTTAAAAAATGTCCAGTTGTCTTTCCTTCGTATCTGTAGAATTCTAAAGCTTTATTTTTTTGGACATTACAAGTGAACTCATAGCTTCACACTTTTCTAGGCACCATGCCTCCAGCTAATACCTTGTTTTAAACAGGGTATGTACAGTTTGGCTTCATGCTTTAATGAGGTATATAATTACATGTCAGTGAATTCATGATCCTCAGTGAAATACTCATGCTGTACATTATTCCCACAATCTGTTTTTGCCTTTCATGTTTTTGAGGAGTCAGATAAGTTAATTGATTTTGTACATGCTTATGTGTACACAAATACACTGTTTCCTTTTCTGTCATTTATCTTGGGTTCCATGAAGCCCTATTTTGTAAAGTCCAGAATAAGACTTTTTTTTTTTTTTGGTCGGTCGTGGGGCTTGAACTCTGGGCCTGGGCGCTGTCCCTCAGCTCTTCAGCTCAAGGCGAGCGCTCTATCACTTGAGCTACAGTGCCACTTCCAGGTTTTCTGGTGGTTTATTGGAGATAGGAGTCTCACGGTCTCTCCTATCCGGGCTGGCTTTGAACCACGATCCTCAGATCTCAGCCTCCTGAGTAGCTAGGATTACAGGCGTGAGCCACCAGCACCCGGCTCAGAATAAGACTTTCTATGCCTGGAAAACTTATTTTTTTAAATGTCAGTTCTGGAACTCAAGGGCCTAGGCACTGTCGCAGAGCTTGTCAGCTCAAGGTTAGTGTTCTAACCTTGTGGAGCCACAGCTCCACTTCCACTTTTCTGGGGGGAGGGGTGGTGGCAAATTGAAGTCTCAGTGGACTTTTCTGCACAGGCTAGCTTCAAACTTTGCTCGAATCTCAATCTTCTGAGTAGCTAGGATTACAGGCCACCGGCATTTGGCAAAACCTTTTTTTTCCCCTTCCACTTCCTGCAGTTTATTTCAATAATAATTATCATTTTGCAAGTCCTGGGCCTTGAACTCGACCTGGGTGCTATCCCTGAACTTCTTTTGCTCAAAGCTAATACTCTACCACTTGAGCCACAGTGCCACTTCCAGCTTTTTCTGTTTTTATGTACTGAGGAATCAAACCTAGGGCTTCATGCATGCATGCTAGGCAGGCAGGTACTCTACCACTAAGCCACATTCCCAGCCCATATTATTTTATATAATCAGATGCACATAGGCATTGTGCCTGTACCTTTCCTAAGAGTATCCTCCTCTGGTCTTAGTGTGTATTAATGCCCAGATACCTGTATAATTTATTATGTCCTGGTATTTTAGTCTAGCTTCTGCATATGAGAGAAAACGTGCTATTTTGTCTCTCTGAGCTTGGCTTAAAGCCTTACTTAACATGATCCAGTTCCATCCATTTACTTGCATGTGACATAAAATTATTCTTTCTCATGGCTGTATAAAATTCCACATTTTTTGGATCCATTCATCTATTGTAGGGCATCTGGGCTTTTTCCATAGTGTGGCTATTGTGAATAGCTCAGCAATGAAGATGGATATGCAAGTGTCTTTATGGTATTCTGCTTGGTAATACCTATTTTAACTTTAAAAAGTTGCACATTTAGTGGATAGTGAGCTTTACCAATTGGATTGTTGTTTAAAACAATTCCTCATTACTTCTTAATTTTGGGGAATATTTTATTCTATTCATGTCCCCAAACTTGAACTCTCTGGCTAATTATTGACCAAAATTCCTGATAACAGATGAGAGTGGATGACAATGGGATAAATCTACTTGGACTCCTGTAAATATCCTTACTAGTGGTTAAATATTTCTATTCTTTAATAAAACAAAAGTGTGGGCATTGTATCACTATTTTTTGTGGGGGGGTCCAGTCGTGGGGCCTGAACTCTGGGCCTGGGTGCCGTCCCTCAGCTCTTCAGCTCAAGGCTAG
>NW_012282927.1:0-2286 GCF_000151885.1 Dipodomys ordii
CTCTTCAGCTCAAGGCGAGCACTCTACCACTTGAGCTACAGCGCCACTTCCGGTTTTCTGGTGGTTTATTGGAGATAGGAGTCTCACAGTCTCTCTTGCCCGGGGTGGCTTTGAACCACGATCCTCAGATCTCAGCCTCCTGAGTAGCTAGGATTACAGGCATGAGCCACCAGCGCCCGGCACTTTTCTTTCTTTTTAAGAGAATACAGATCTGCATTTCTTTTGTTGGAGATGTTTTCCTATTTGTGACACTTAGTTCAATAAAGTTCTTTCTACTCACTACTTAGTCACTTGATAAAAATGTATTGAGTGCTCACTTTTTTTGTTTTTTGGTCTGTCGTGGGGCTTGAACTCTGGGCCTAGGCACTGTCCCTGCGCTTTTCAGCTCAAGGCGAGTGCTCTACCGCTTGAGCCACAGTGTCACTTCTGGTTTTTTAGTGGTTTACTGGAGATAAGAGTCTCACAGACCTTCCTGCCCCAGATGGCTTTGAACCATGATCCTCAGATCTCAGCCTCCTGAGTAGCTAGGATGACAGGCGTGAGCCACTGGCGCCTGGAGAGTGCTCATTTTTTGTGGCAAGGAGAATGCCAGGTACCTGGGAAAGTAAAAAGAGAAGGCACAGCTGTGGCCATCATGCAATTTTGAGGAGAAGACAACTATTAAATAATTAGTAGACAATATAGTGAATATCCTATGTGTATAAAGTGCTGCTGTACATGTGATGTGAGGGAGCCCTAGACGGGATCAGCAGAAGACTCAGAGAGATATGGGGGACCCTTGGATGATATCATTGGGAGACTAGTTCTGCCCCAGAGGGTCAGGAGAGGTATTCTCAGAGGAGGGGCATTTGGCAAAGTTGTTCTAAAAGATGAACCAACATGAGCTAGGGAACAGGAGGAGAAAAAAAAGGAACCAAATGATGCAAGCATTTAGAGCGAAGAGAGAGCATGCCTTCTAAGACTTAAGGACAGAGCATAGGGACTGAAAGAGGCTATGGAAAGAAAGAAGGCTGAGACATTACCAGTGGCTGTCTTGGTGGAAACAGTATTACAGCAAGGTTAAGTGCATAGACAGTGGAGTCAGGGAGTCTGATTGCTTTATCTCCTAAATGGATGTCCTTGGAACTTACTTAACCTCCCTACATCATACACAATCCATCTGTAAATCTAGAACAATGCATCAGACACTTGGGCTTGTTTTGAGGAAGAAGTGAGATAACCACAAAAATCACTTTGCACAGCGCCTGACACAGAATGTGCACATGAGATACGCTGCTTTTGTGGGCTACAAGAAGTTGAATTATACTTTAAAAGCAACGAAAAACCACCAATGAGTTTTAAGAAGAATTTCACGATAGATTTTGTCATTTTAACAGCATAGTTTTGCTGGGATATGAGTTGCATTGGGCTGAGCCTCTCTGTGGTAACATTGTAGATGCTATTCAAGAAGCTGCACCCACACAGCCTTCTAGTCCTTCTGATTAATCCAGGTTCCATATTTCCCAAACTAAATCCCTTGCAGTTGGAAAGATATTTCTATTTCCTGTAGCTAACCCACAAGTGTTGCAGATTATACTTCAGACAAGGAGTAATGATGGCTTAAACTAGCATGTTGTCATGTGGGAAGCAAGAATTATATTTGAGATGTTTAAGAAATGAATTAGTAGGACTCTGCGATCAATTGAGTGAAAAGTTGGAGAGGAATAACACCTGACTCAAAAATTATTGACTTGAGAAATTATGTAGGTGGTAGTGCCAGTTCTTAAGACTATTAAGATCGAAGTGGGAGTGGTTTCAATAGAAAAATGATGCATTTAACTTTAGTCTTGTTTTGCTTAACACATATTTGAAGTATCTATATAGAGATGTGGCAAAAGCTATAAAGTGAGTGGGTCTGGTGTTCAGAGGAGAGGCCTGAGTTGAGTATTTTGGAATCTATTGTACAGAGATAGTGATTAAAGTTTTGGCAATGCATGAGGTTGCTTAGGGAATGAAGAGAATGAGAAAATTAGTGTTCCAGAAAGATCTCTGAGAGGCACAAATATTTAGTGGAGTGGTAGGGAGGGATAAGCAAAGAAAGAAGAACTGAATAGAAAAAAAAAGGAAGTGGAAAGTAGGAGCTAGATAGGAAAGGGGGCCATAAAGACAGAGAAAGCAATGAAAAAAAAGCATCAAAGAATGTAGGGAAGGGCTGGGAAGGTGGCTCAGTGGTAGAGCGCTTGCCTTGCATGCTCGAGGCCCTGGGTTCGATTCCTCAGCACCACATAAGCAAAAAGAAAAAAAGCC
>NW_012282928.1:0-1995 GCF_000151885.1 Dipodomys ordii
TGTGTGTGTGTGTGTGTGTGTGTGTGTGTGTGTGTGTGTGTGTGTGTTTTCTGGTCTTCTTATTCAATCATGGTGGATCCACATGGATGACCTTTGTCTAATTACCTCTCAAAAGCCCTGCTCTAAACTCCAAAATTAGGGTTGAATACACAGCCTCTTAATACCTCACTGTGGAAATTCAGCTCCAGCATAAACTGGGGAGGCAACAAACCATATGTAAACAAAAGTGAATCTGGTCTTGAGTGTTATGATTCTGAGGAGTCTATTTCAGTCCTTCATCATTCTGGAAGGATTTGCTGACCTCTCCAGCCTTTCTCTGCCTCAGAGTGATAGATCTCCTCTCCATCTCGTCTGTGTTTAAGAGCTACAAAGTGGTTGGAGAGTGCTCAAAGAGATCACAGCTCAAAAAAGCTCTCTAAGCTCAGCCCTAGAAAGTATAGAAGGCCAGAGTGGTGGAATTCAGCCCTGCTGGGGATGATAGTCTTAATCCAACCTGCTCCAGAAAGGAACCAGGTCTTCAGTGCACATTACGGCTAGCCATGAGCCGCGGAGGTTTATAAGGTGGGGAATGGTAAAGATGAGATATGTAGGACACACAGGAAGGACTACAGCTGTTTCTTCAATCAATATCAGAGCTCCAATGTTTGTGAAGGATGGATAGTGTGACTGTGTGTGTATATGCATGCATGTGGGAAAGGGGCTTGGCAAGAAATCTCATGTAAGAAAAGGAGCTTATTATGTGGAAGTCCTCGGTTTTAAATTAGCAACCATTTCACCATTAGCCAAGGAAAGACACACAATTGACTAACTTTCTTCTTATGGTCTTAGTAGTGGCAATTCTCTGCCTTGAGACAGCTGGTTATTTCATCCCCAGGCCCATTGATGGAGGCCTAAAGAGAGTCAGAACAGGCAGTCCAAACTGATTCCCCTTCTATTTATGGACCAGAAAAATGTGTGTGACATTAGTTAGCTTCATGTAACAAACTGCAATAGCTGAAAATTAGAAGGGTCAAAGATACCTAGGAGAGCCCAAGGCTCCAAGCCAGGAATAGCACGTGCTTTGAGAGATAGCAACAATGGAAAGAAAGCATGCCTTTTACTCTCAACACACTACAGAATGAACACAGGTAGAAACAGATTGCTCATTGGAGAAAGAATGCCCTCCTTTGAGGAGTTGAGACCAAATAATTTCATGAAAAGAAGGCTGAGCAGATGTGACCTCAATGTCTTTTGGCATTAAAACTCCGGTGTAAATCTGATGACCTCATCTCCCTGCAGCATGTGATTAATTCTATTTATAAAATACAGCTCATCAGATCAAAGTTAATCCTTTTCATGCCAAAGTGAGTAGGGCACAGTGATGGGTCACTTGGTGGAAGGGCATGAAACTAAATCAGGCTGCTGTCCTACACACGGGATTTGCGCCTCTGGGTGTTTACCTGAGACAGGAGAGATTAAAGGCTTCCAAGATATACAGCTTGTAATGCCCACCTCTTGAGACTCATTTTTAAATTCTCTTCAAAAGCATAAAATTCCTCAAATATCACTGACCTGTATTTTTATTTGTTGAAACCATACTCTTCCCAGCAATTCACCAACACACACACACACACACACACACACACACACGTATAAGTTCTACCCAATTGAAATAATTGTACCAATTGGCAAGTGTGACCATTGTCATAAAGCATCTTTGTGTGTGTGCGTGTGTGCCAGTCCTGGGCCTTGAACTCAGGACCTAGGCATAGTACCTTAGATTTTTTACTCAACGCTAGCACTCTACCACTTGAGCCACAACTCTTGTTGTGCCTTTTTGGTGGATACAAGAATCACACACTAGGGGCTGGGAAGGTAGCTCAGTGGTAGAGCACTTGCCTTGCATGCTCGAGGCCCTGGGTTCGATTCCTCAGCACCATATAAGAAAAAAGCCGGAAGTGGCGCTGTGGCTCAAGTGGTAGAGCGCTAGCCTTGAGCTGAAGAGCTGAGGGACAG
>NW_012282929.1:0-3214 GCF_000151885.1 Dipodomys ordii
AGCCAGAAGTGGCACTGTGGCTCAAGTGGTAGAGCGCTAGCCTTGAGCTGAAGAGCTGAGGGACAGCGCCCAGGCCCAGAGTTCAGGCCCCATGACCCGACACAAAAAATAAAGAGTGTCACAGACTTTCCTGCCTGAGCTGACTTTGAACTGTGATCCTCAGATCTCAGCCTCTTGAATAGCTAAGACTGTACACTCCCAGAGCCAGTTTCACCTTTCCTTTCAGAAAGGTTCTTGCTCTAGTTTGGTGATACCACCTCCTCAACATTCTAATTCTGCTTCCTGATACCTCAATATCTCCTTTCTGTATTTTCAGGTTCAGTATTCAGAAAAAGTGTTCTTTCTGCCAAACTCTGTAAAAATAATGAGGGGGGGGTGACAGTGATTTTCTGCTTTCCTGCCTAAACTCAAATCAATATGATTACAAAAAGTTCTTAACAAAAGAATAGGAAGTGGTGCTGTGGCTCAAGTGGTAGAGCGCTCACCTTGAGTTGAAGAGCTCATGGACAGCACTCAGGCCCAGAGTTCAAGCCCCCTGACCAACAAAAAAAGAAAGAAAGAAAAGAAAAAAGAACAAAAGAATAAATTTGCATCATCCAGCAGTAGAAAATAAAACTAGGCCAAACAGCAATGGCTAATAGATCTTGAGATCATTTGTCTCATAGCTGGTGCCTATTTAGTCTTCTTAATGATAAATTTGGAGGTTTTCTTTCTGTGGGGTCATAGCAAGTATTGCTTGAAAAACAAGGACATAGAGATGACACCCATGTTAGTTACAACTGTATAACAAATTGTTATCAAATTTACCAGCTTAAAAGGAAGTAGAGGGCTTGGCTAGCATGTGCTGGATAAAAAAGTTATTTTGATCTCACACAGTGTCTAAGAGTGAGAATCCATGAGTAGTCAGTTTTCCTGCAAGGTCCAGGGCTTCCTCACCTGAAAGCTAGACTGGGGCTCTTTCATGAGCTTCCAAGCTCACTTATTTGGGTTGGGATCAGCAGTAGGCTTTAGTTTCTTGCCACATGGAAACTTCCATAGCGATGTCCAAGACACAGCTTCCCTTAGCTAAAATGATCTGGGAGAGAAAAAGGGATGCTCTCTGCTTTGCCTTTTATGACCAAGTTTGTAGGCCACATACCATCACTTCTACTTATTACAGTCACTAGAAGTGAGTCACCAAGTCTAGTCCACATTCAAAGGTGGGGATTATACAATGGAAAAATTACCAGCAGGTAGGGACTATCCTGGAGACCAACCCCCCCAACCCCTTACCTGACTTTTGGTTAGCACTTAATGGCTTATACAATATCTCCACGTATTGTCCATCTGACTTTCACAACTGTATGATACTGAGCAGAGGAATCCACTGGAAACAGATTTTAAGAAACCAGAGGAATCACTGGACTACACACCATAACAGGACCCATCAATGTCATAGATCAAGAATGTGTTGAAGAAAAGTGTGCCTCAATAAGATTAGTTGAAATAGGAGTCTCCAGCAGGGTGCCGGTGGCTCATGCCTGTAATCCTAGCTACTCAGGAGGCTGAGCTCTAAGGATCATGGTTCAAAGCCAGCCCAGGAAGGAAAATCCATGAGACTCTTATCTCCAATTAACCACCAGAAAACCGGAAATGGTGCTGTGGCTCAAGTGGTAGAGCACTTGCCTTGAGCTGAAGAGCCGAGGGACAGTGCCCAAGCCCAGAGTTCAAGTCCCATGACTGACAAAAAGAAAGTTTCCAAGCTTCTTCACATGTAATCGTAGGTAAAGAACAATGATGGAAGCCTAGGCATACCATTTAATTCACTATTGCATTCACAGGCTAACCATCCACTCAGTATACAGTCGAGAGAGAGAGAGAGAGAGAGAGAGAGAGAGAGAGAGAAACAGAGAGAGAGAGAGACAGAGACAGAGAGAGAGACAGAGACAGAGACAGACAGAGAGACAGAGAGAGAAACACAACCCAAGTAATTCAAATAATCAAAGAACCATCCCAGGCAGCATGCATCTAGCAAGAGTTGTTAACAAGAAAGACCAGCTAGGTGCAGAGCACATAAAACCAGCTTACAAGAGTGCTAGTCAAATGCTGGGAGCTGGTGGCTCACCTCTAGCTATCAGGAGGCTGAGATCTGAGAATTATGGTTCAAAGCCAGCATGGGAAGGAAAATCTGCGAGACTCTTATCTCCAATAAACCACCTGAAAACCAGAAGTGGAGCTGAGTGGCTCAAAGTGGTAGAGGGATAGCGTTAAGCAAAAGAACTCAGGGGCAGTGCCCAGGCCCTGAGTTCAAGCCCCATGACCAGTAACAATGGAAAAAACAACCAACAAAGAATACTAGTCAAGAGACAACTTGTCAGACTCCTGTCCTCACCTTCCAGCAGTTGGTGAGTAGGAAAGGAGATGAGGGAAGGGAAACTAGACCTTCTCAGGGATCATGACATACTGGCCCCTTGAAATGCCATTATGACTTTCTTTGTCATCTAGGGGCAGCTGGGAGAGGCCTATTGTTCTGGGTAGGATGTACAGAGGCAGTAGGAGACAAATATATCGGCTGTTATGATGACATTCTTTGAGTCTCATTGATTCAACTGGTTAGTGGCACGTGGAAACCCAATTCTTTCAAAGATTCCTTCTGGCTTCAATAACCTGTGACTTATAAGTGCCCATTCAAATTTATTATATTTATATGATTAGCAAATGCTTCAATTTTAGGATCCAGGTAACAAAGCATTTTGTATTAACCTATTTAATCCTTAAAAACCCTATGCTGTAGGAACTATGAGTATTTCCACTTCACTTATGAAAAAATAGAGCCACATAGAGGATAAGTTATACAGCAAGCAACTGGTTAAGTCAGGCTTTGAACCACTCCTTGAAGGATGTTTATAATCATAATTCAGACAAGAGTTCCTGTTCTAAGTTCTAATATCAGTGGTCTATATGAGACAGATGAAACATATGACCACACAAAGGTAAGCTTTTGTGTGTGTGCTGGTCCTGGGGCTTGAACTCAAAGCCAATGTGCTGTCCCTTAGATTTTTTTTCACTCAAGGCTGGTGTTTTACCACTTGTGCCACAACTCTACTTCTAGCTTTTTGGTAGTTTATTAAAGCTAAGAGTTTCACAGACTTTTCTTCCTGGGCTGGCAGTGATCTTTTTGTTTGTTTGTTTGTTTTGGGTCTGGTCGTGGGGCCTGAACTCTGGGCCTGGGCGT
>NW_012282930.1:0-1055 GCF_000151885.1 Dipodomys ordii
GCCGGAAGTGGCACTGTGGCTCAAGTGGTAGAGTGCTAGCCTTGAGCTGAAGAGCTGAGGGACAGCGCCCAGGCCCAGAGTTCAGGCCCCACGACAGGACCAAAAAAAACCATATATTTGCTCTTATATGTATGTGTGCCAGTACTGGGGGCTTGAACTCACAAGTCCTTGTGATCTTGCCTAGCTTTTTCACTTAAGGCTGGTTCTTTACCACTTGAGCCACAGCTCCATTCTGGCTTTTTGGTGATTAATTGGACATATCAGTCTCACAGACTTTCCTATCTGGGCTGACTTTGAATTGTGATTCTTGGATCTCAGCCACCCATGTAGCTAGAATTATAGGCCAACACCTGGCTTATAGTTGTGGTTTTATGTTACCCAGAAAGACTTTCGGCTTGCCTACTTCCCACAGCCAGCCACTCTCAAATTTGGATGTCACATCAAATTGTTAAAAGAAACATTTTTCTAATAATTATTTTTTGGTCGGTTGTGGGGCTGAGCTCTAGACCTGGGTACTGTCCCTCAGCTCTTCAGCTCAAGTCTAGTGCCCTACCACTTGAGCCACAGCACCACTTCCAGCTTTTTCTGCTTATGTGGTGCTGAGGAATCCACCCCAGGGCCTCATGCATGAGGGGCAAGCACTCTACCACTGAGCCACCTTCCCAGCCATCAGAGATCAGACACCGGTGCCTCACACCTGTAATCCAAGTTATTCAGAAGTTTGAGAGCTGAGGTTTGAAGCTAACCCACACAGAAAAGTCCATGAGATTCTTATCTCCAATAAACTATTCAAAAATCTGGAAGTGGCTCTGTGGCTCAAGAGGTAGGTAGAATGCTTGCCTTGAGCAAAAGAAGCTCAGAGACAGTGCCCAGGCCCAGAGTTCAAGCCCCAGTACCAGCAACAAAACAAAAATCCCTCAGATAGTCAGAATTTTTCCCTACCACTTGGATTTCATGGGACATCATATGCAATAGGTTTGATTAGGGTCCCACTCTCAGCTACTTATAAATTTGCATGTAAATGCAGCTTTCGCCTACTCATATTTCTTTTTTTT
>NW_012282931.1:0-6668 GCF_000151885.1 Dipodomys ordii
TTCTTTCTTTCTTTCTTTCTTTCTTTCTTTCTTTCTTTCTTTCTTTCTTTCTTTCTTTCTTTCTTTCTTTCTTTCTTTCTTTCTTTCTTTCTTTCTTTCCTTTTTCAATTGTGGGACTTCAACTCTGGGCCTGGGCCCTGTCCCTCACCTCTGCAGCTCAAGGCAAGTGCTCTGCCACTTGGACCACAGCACTACTTCTGGTTTTCTGGTGGTTAATTGGAGATACAAGTCTCATGGACTTTCCTGTCTGGGCAGGCTTCGAACTGCAATCCTCAGATCTCAGCCTCCTGAGTAACTAGGATTACAGGCGTGAGCTACCACAGCCCCAGCTATTTTGAGTTTTTTTAATCAATTATTTTGATGCCTACTGCTAAAGATGTTTGGGCTTCATTCGTAAGTATAATGGACGGACTTACTAGAGCTAGAGTGTGGTAAGTCATATATATGGTAGGAACTGAGCCCTTAATTTTTATTATCTTACTTAGCAACATCCTAAAGATATTGATACTAGTGTTATTCCATTTTAGAGATCAGGAAAATTAGTTTTAGTGGTGCTAAATAGCTTACCCAAGTCTACAGAGTCAAAAATGATGGGAGAAAGGATTTGAACCAAACTTGTTCCCATTGCTCTCAGGCACTACAGTCATTAAAGCACCTAATCCTTTATATTTAATCTTCCTAAAAATTCTGGGGATATTATACACATTTTACAGGTGGAGAAACTGTACCTCTGACCAAGGAATTTTCTCAAGCTTACACAGTTTGTAAGTGGAGATAGGCATAGAACAAAGGAAGATGTACCTGATTCCAGTTACGTTGTGCATAGTAGTTTAATATTTAAACTCCTTAGCACTGTTATGAGTTAGAGTATCCAATCCCAGAAGATGTTATCAACTCAGTTCTTTCATATGCAGTAATTGATGCTGGAAAGACCTGAGACAATTTCCTGGTCAGGATAAAGCCAATTGTCCACACATGGCATATTTATGGGGTGAGGAAAAGGAGTCTTAGGATGTGTTTCCAGCATAAGTGGAGGCTGATTCTTGGGTCCCTGGAGCAGCAGACTAGCCTTACAGCAAGATTTGCCTGCCATCAATTTCTAAAACCAACTTGGGCCGGATCATTTCTTCAAAAATGCCAGAAAAAAAATACAGTGACACTGTTGATCTTTTTGCTAAACAAACAAAAAAACTAAAATAAACAACCCCCCCCCCAAATCTGCACCTGTGATTTTGTCCATCTTTAAACTGTTTTTCCCTGTGGTAGAAATTTTGTTTTGGTTCCATGGGCCATTCTTTGAGGCAAATGCTTAGACCAGCTTACTAGCTTCAAAGTTGTTTCCTGTTTTTCTTGGCCTCATTGCAAACCCTGCCAAAACTTCCCTCCTTCTCTGCTGCATTAGTAATGCAGAATGAAATTCATTGTGCCCATTATATCTGTTAAATGGTTTCCATTTTAACTCGAGAAAAATGTATCGACGTTCATGTGTTTGGCATGGGAAATGTGTATATGTATGGAAGATAGCAACTTGTCTGTTGGAATTACAGTGCATTATGTATAATGCTGCTTTTAGCTGTGTATGTACATTTCCTGGAATCTTATTGTGTCAGAGATTGGAAAGTTTACACCAGCATTGGTAATCTAATTTTTGTCTGGTGGGTGGCTGTGGAAATATGGAGTATTTGAAAAAGCAAATGTCTTGGCCATCTGTGCCAGGGAGGGGTTTAGTGGCAGGAGGGTGTCTAGTCAGGTAAGTAGAAAAATATCTATTAAAAATAAAACCAGATTTAAAAATTATTGCCCCAAGCCTAACAGATTTAAAACATACTGCCTCAGGCCTAACCTAAATATTAATTTCTCAAGAGCAGAAAGCCACAGCACTGTGACATTTTTTTTTTTTAGCACAGTTTAAGTTCTTCTTTTCAGGAGTTCTAATTGTGTGAACACTCTGCTTTGTCTTTCTCCTGCTTTTTAAGAGAATCTTCTTGTGGACACCATTGTTCCCCGCATCTTTTGTCTTTGGCAGACATGAGTCTCTGACTCATGAACATCTTGTTAAGGTCTGTTGAGGTCTAGAGGCCGTGACACAATTTTCTTGCTGACTCTTTTTATTTGGTGGGGTTTTCAGCTGATTGATTTGTCTTGGAGGTCTTTGAAATGTCTTCTCTCAAGCAATGGTTTTCATTTTTCTTTGTTCTCTTCCAACTTGGGGTTGTATTGGTGCTCAACTGTTCCTGGGGACTAGGTCGTGAATTGTATTTATTTAATTGGCAAATGGAGAATTCTGAGGGTAAGAGAGGGGGCTGTACTATTCTCTATCCCTCAGAGCTGCTTAACTCCTTCTCACTGGGCTGTAGCTGAACTGGGATATAGTTTCTAGTTTTAGCCCTTAGGTGTATTCTAGCCACTCATCTAAATGCAGGGCTTCCTAATGTGGGCACTGTTATTTGGGACTGAAGGAATTTCTGTTGGGGAAAGCTGTGCTTTGTGCCTTGCGTAGCTGCATCCCTGGCCTCGCTCCACTGATACCGGTAGCACTTTGACCATTGTGTCCTGATCATTTTAACATCCCCTGGAGGCTGACATCACCTCCCAGCTGGAAACCACTGACCTAACGCCAGGTTGAAAGACGTGGTTGTAGAGAATTTTCCATTTAAAATACTTAACTAGAGCAAAGCAGGGACAATGCTGAGAGGCCTTGAGTCTTGTAAGATACCAGGAGGCAGTGTATCATGTATCTCTGGAGAAAACACTGAGATAATTGTCTGGAGTTTCTTAGCCTGAGTAACAGAGGAGGTAAGGGTCGCCTTTTAACTGCTTTGCTTCTGATCTGCTAATTATCTCCTCACCCTGTGATACTTTTTATCTCCCATCCATGCGACTTGACTCACTGAAGGAAGATTCTAATTCTTCTCAGACGCTCCTCCTTAACTACTTTCCAATCCTAACCTCTTTGCTCTTCTGTCTCTCCCCCTGGTTTTCTTTGGCTCAAATGGGAACAGGGTGCCCATTTATTTCTTTAATCCACTTCACCGTCTAATAAGACATTCCCTTCTGAGCACCAATTTTAACAAGATGCTTCCTTCATCTGGAATGTTCTCCAGTAAAGAACTCATGTTTCCCCTGATGAGACTTCTCTGTCCCAAGCTGATACTGCTGAAGCCCAGATTCTGTTGATTACTGTGATGTAACTTTTTCTCAATGTCTCTTCGAGTGAGGGGCTTTCATTTGTATTTAATGACAGTCTCATGGGTCTGCTACTGCAATAGCAATTAAAAACATGCAATCAAATGAAGTAATCAAATAAAACTCATGATGAGATTATTGTTGTTGTTATTAATTTCTTGCTGATACTAAGGCTTAAACCAAGGCCTGGATGCCGATTTTTAGGTGTTTTGCTCAAGGCTTTACCACTTGAGCTACACCTCTACTTCCCAGTTTTTTGGTGGTTAACTGGAGATAAGAGTCTCATGGACTTTTCTGCCCAGGGTGGCTTTGAGATCCTTAGATCTCAGCCTCCTGAACAGGTTAGGTTACAGGTGTGAGCCACTGTACCCAACTTAATGTTACTATTATTATTTTTTAATGCTCTGAAAGTAGATGTATACTCACAAATCTATCTGATCAATACGGAGGATGGGAAAAGAAGAGGAGACAAGATTGAGTGACGAATAAAATGAAACTGACACAAACAGGCTGACAGCCAGCTGTAAGTCTCTTTAGGGCAAATGCAATTAACTTAGAATAATAGACTCAAATTTGATGGGTAGAAATGCATTTTTATTAACAATCACAGGCTGACTCATTATGCTCGTATGAATAAAATGGTACTTACACTTGGTGCATGTGTGTGCGTGCATATATAAAAACATACACATATGCTTCTGTACATATAGATTCATGTTTTCCACATTCCTATGGGGTCTGCTTATAATTTGGGTGGAGAGGTCGATTTTTTTAAAAAAAGGAATAATGTACTTGAAAAAGGAAATTCATTCATAAATTGTCTCCAGGACTATAAATTCTGAATATTCTTCCAAATTACATATATAAAAAATTATGCTACTTATCTGGTGCTATTAGACATAAAGCTAGTGAGCCCTGGTCCCAGAAATGCTGGTCCTTTGAGGATTTGGAATTGCAATCAGGGATTTACAGATTTCATTTTGAAGAGGAGAAGTCATTACTAGAAACCTAAGCTCATTTCCTCTCCTTTAATAGCTATTTTAAATCATTCATTTAGAAAATAATATTAACTATTTAGGGTACTTGCTATGCTCATGTCTCTTTACAGAGTTCTATTTTCTAAAATTATTTCAAAAGAAAATGGAAATTAGAAAAAAAGGCCCAAACAAAAATTTGGTAATGTAAAGTTACTTCTGAATAACATTCTCTCTCTCTCTTTCTCTCTCTTCCTCTCTCTCTCTTTCTCTCTCTCTCTTTCTTTCTCTCTCTCTCTCTCTCACACACACACACATTACCTAAGAGAAAAACAGCTTAAAACTTTAACAAAATATTATCATAAGTCTTCTAATATTTTAATGCTCAGTAGTTGGGAAAAACTCTTGGACCCTTGGAAAACTATAAGCTGAACTTTGAGTATACTTAAGAAATCCCATGTGGTGGATGATCTCTTAAAGTGAATTTGTTCATAATTTAAACAGAAAACAGTTTTAATTCTGGGCATGTCAATATTGATGACTAACTGAAATAGTATCTGGGTAACAGAATGGGTAAAGATAAGAGTTAAAAACTAAGAAACTCAGAATATGGCGTCTTGCATAACACTTTGAGAACTGTACACACACACACACACACACAGATTTCAAATGCAAAGTAAAGCTCCTTGAGTTATGTAATTGCTATTCTTCCAAAGGACATCCAAAAGGTTGACACTTCAAAATGTGCTCTTCCTGTCACCATGTAATGTTTTTTTAATGTACGGCTGGTATTAAAAACAATCTCTGCAGAAGAGGGCTGCCATTGCCAATTTAGGACACTATCTTTGTTATGAGCGTAGGCATATTAGATCATCCTCTTACTCTTCCTGCCTGCTTTGTTCTTCTGATATGGCAGGGAACTGAAATTGACAACAGCCTACATTTATGTAACAATAACTTGCATTGTTAAATATATATGTGTAGATAGACAGATAGAGAGTTCTTTTATTCCCGGGTGATATCAAAGTTCATTCCACAGTATATGCAGATGTTACTGAGGTGAGCGATGGCAACTATTTAAAAGTGCAATGTATTGACAGCCTTGAGATTCTTAGTACTGTTCATCATCATTTTAAATTTCTGATATTTTTACTCCCTTAGAAAATTTCTGTTTTCTTCCAAGAGGCATAAAGGATAAAGGTCACACTTTGTTCCTTGTGCGGTAAACCACAGGCAGTTTAAGAAAGTAAGCTAGGAAGAAAGTGTCAGAATCTACAGGCTTGACGAACATTGCTGTTGCAGACACACAAAAGCAGGCTGTGAGATAGCTCAGGCACCGTTTCTTTGGTTATATGGGTTGAAACTATGAGTAGTGAGCCAGGCACTGGTGGTTCACACCTGTAATCCTTAGCTACTCAGGAGACTGAGATCTACAGATCATGGCTCAAAGCTAGCCCTGGTAGAAAGCCCATGAGACCCTGATCTCCCAATAACCAGCAAAAAGATGAAAGTAGAGCTATGGTTCAAGTGGTAGAACACTAACCTTGAGTGAAAAAGCTAAGGACCAGAATCTAGGCCCTGAGTTCAAATCTCAGTACCAGCACCAAACCAATATATATATATATGTATAGTGAAGTCAAAATGGGGAATCTGAGGTTTGGATAGATACCAGTAAATGACTTAATCCCCAAGAACAGTTGAGTATAAATACAACCTCATCCAATATGGAGGACATAATATAGAAGCCGACAGTAGGCTTACATTTGTATAATGATATTTGGGAAACACTTAATATCAAGATGTTTGTATTCTATGTCTGAAGTTTACATACAATTGATCATTCTGTATTTGACATGACACTCTTTTATAGTCTTTAGGAACTTAATTATAATTAAAGTGATGATAAACCTGTTTAGAAAAAAAGTCAGCTGTATCCTCCACACGAACCCACTATTTTAAATATTTGAAAATTTAGTTTCCTTCTCACAGAGTGACAAGAGCCTGTGTTATAGTTAGACATGGCTCTGCCAATAATCCATGACTGTTTTAGGTGGAAAGGTTCAGGACATACCTTGATTTTCTAGGGGGATTTCCCCAACTTCCCAGAAAGGTTGGGGGTTTTCATGTCTTATTCTTTTGGTTTAGTATCTAAATGCCTAAGACATTCTGAAAGACCAATCCATGTTACTTGAATGAATTTTCTTTCTTTCTTTCTTTCTTTCTTTCTTTCTTTCTTTCTTTCTTTCTTCCTTCCTTCCTTCCTTCCTTCCTTCCTTCCTTCCTCCCTCCCTCCTTCCCTCCCTCCCTCCCTCCCTCTCTCTTTCTCTCTCTTTCTTCCTTTCTTCCTTCCTTCCTTCCTTCCTTTCTTTCTTTCCTTCTTTCTTTCTTTCCTTCTTTCTTCCTTTCTTCCTTTCTTCCTTCCTTCCTTTCTTCCTTTCTTCCTTCCTTCCTTTCTTTCTTCCTTCCTTCCTTCCTTCCTTCCTTCCTTCCTTCCTTCCTTCCTTCCTT
>NW_012282932.1:0-4579 GCF_000151885.1 Dipodomys ordii
TCCTTCCTTCCTTCCTTCCTTCCTTCCTTCCTTCCTTCCTTCCTTCCTTCCTTCCTTCCTTCCTTCCTTCTTTCCTTCCCTCCTCTTTCTCTCTCTTCTTTTGTTCCTTTCTTGTGCTGGTCATTGGGGCTTAAATTCAGGGCCTCACACTTTTGTTTATTAGCTTTATCCACTCAAGACTGGCACTCTTGAACCACCTGAGCCACACCTCCACATATGATATTTTTTACTGGATAACTGGACATAGGGTCTCTTGGATTTGTCTGCCTGGGCTGGCTTTGAGCTTTAGTCCTCATACCTCAACCTTCTGAGTAACTAAGATTACAGACATGAGCCACCAGTGTTCCTCAAACAGTAAGTTTATCATTAATGATTTGGGAATTGTCCTTCTGGATGAAATCACTACTTAAGTAAAAACTGTTGAACGTTCTGGAAGGACTTGACTTGACTCATTATGTTTTTGTAATCCTTAATGATTTTCTTTAAACCAAATTACTTACATTTAAAAAAATGAAGTTGTAATGTGCACACATCCATGCACATACACTCATAACACACAGGCACATATTCATACACACACACACACACACACACACACACACACACACACACACACACAGCATTCTAAGGTAAAACCTTCCAGGGAAATCTAATGTCTTTCCCACACGGAGGCAAGGGGAAGATCCTCCTTTTTTACCTCTCCCTTCCACTCCTTGAGTGCAGCCTCCATGAGTTACACAAGAGGCATCATCTCTTACATTTGTGGAATCTTTCTTGTGCTTTACCATCTTGCCCTGCTGCCTCTCAACCCTTCCAATAATTCTGTCATCACTCTCATTGGACCGTTAAAAACTGAGGCCCAGAGAACTGAACTCACATAACAAAGATGCAGAGCCAGGATCCACAGGGGTCCAGAAAGATCTTCAACACCAGTTCTGGAACCTCCTTCTGCTCTCCACTTTTAACACTGACGCCACTGGGTGGTGTGCAGGCCCTGTACACCCACGTGCGCTGAAACAAAAACTCTCATAAAACATTACCACTCTCTGCGCTACACTCCGCTCTTTTCTATTATTCTCACTCTATTCTGGTTCATAGAAAAGACAATATGATGATCATGGGCCACAAAATTGATTTCATGATCCATTGGTCGCACCTGCAGTTTACAAACACAGCCTGCCATCCATTGCTGTGTGGTCTTGGCTGTGCTGTCTTGTCAGCATGGGGTGAGAATTCAGAGCTATGGTACACCAGGCCAGGCAACAGAGGGTGAGCTCCAGATTCCAGGAAGGAAACTGAGGCATAAGGAGATTCGGAACTTATCTTTAGGGTTACAGCCAATAGCCAGAACCTAGCAGAGTCAGAATCTAAAAAATGTTTTCAGCTAGGTGCCAGTGGCTGTAATCCTAGCTGCTGAGGAGGCTGAGATTTCAGGATTACAGACTAGATAAGAAAGTTTATGAGACTCTTACCGCCATTTAGCCATCAAAAAGCCAGAAGGAGAGCTGTGGCTCAAGTGGTAGAGTGCTAGCCTTAAGCAAAATAAGCTCAAGGATAGCACCCAGGCTCTGAGTTCAAGCCCCAGGAACCACACAAAAAAAGAAAATATTTGACAATATATATTTACATAACTGGCATTGTATCAAATATTTTACCCATTGTTTTTCTAGCCATGCCACTTACAAAAGAATCCCCAACCTGGGCACCAGTTGCTCACACCTATAATCCTAGCTACTTAGGAGGATGAGATCACAGTTCAAAGCCAGGCTGGGCAAGAAAGTCCATGAGACTCCTATCTCCAGTAAACTACCAGAAAACTGGAAGTGGCACTGGCGCTGTGGCTCAAGCAGTAGAGTGCTTGCCTTGAGCTAAAGAGTACAGGGACAGTGCCCAAACCCAGAGTTCAAGCCCCACACCTGACCAAAAAAAAAAAAATAATAATCCCAAACCCCATAATCAAAGAGAATAAATATAGAACAAAGCCAAGAGATACCTTTTCCAGGGGCTTTGTACTTCAGTGGTGTAGTTAATTGGTTTTTGAAAGACCAGATTGTCAGGATCAAGTAACATCAGCTGTTGGTTGAGATGGAGTTTCTCAAACTTCTTGTTCCCTCTTACCTCCAAAGCAGATCTCTCTCTCCCATGTAGCCACCATACCCATCTAGGGCATGGATTCTTTATACACTTAGGGCTTTCTGGCCTGCCAGCAGAAGGAAATATTTTCAATCATTTCATGCAGATTCACCTAAGGTCCGATGCCTATCAGTGCTACATATATAATCTGTATCATGATTAAACAACCACTTTTTCACACGTAATTGTTGTTTTAAATTTGAATCAGCCACCAGGTATTTTAGAAACAATCTGTTCTGCTAGCTGTGGATATTTCTGTTACCTGTATTTTCCTCAGTAGGTTGAAAGGTTATCCAGAGCTCTGTCTCTTTAAAACTCCCTTTTGATTACCTTATTTTTCCCCCTCTTCTTTTTTCATTCTCAGAACAAAACTCAAAGAGAAAAGGAGGTAGGTATGCTGTTACTAGTAAAGAAATACAATTGGATCCCAGCCTAATGCCTTCCTGCTTTGTTTCTGCACATTGAAGTCTTCATTAAAGCCGGGCTCTGCTCCCTGGAGCTGGTGACCTTTCTGTATTTAAAGAGGACTTTACAAGACTTAAATTCTTTTTCTTTTGTCAGTGAACAGTGTTCTTTTCTTCTGAAAATACACGATAATCCATTCATTCAGAGGCTACAGATTTTTTTTTAAAGGAAGGAACCATACCTTAGAGTAACTTCAGGTGACTTCTGTTCTTGAGACCTGGAGATACTGTCCTTAGAGAGTTGGAAATAAAAAAGGAGTTCTGGGACCCTGGGAACAGCAGTGGCTGTCATGATACATTTTAGTATGGGGAAGTTTACTGCTTGGCATCCCCAAAAAAGACTTGTGTAAGTGTTTAGACTTACCTGGGCTAGTTGTGATGGCTTTTTGTCTTTGTCTCAGGTCAGCTTAAGTCTGACGTTGGTGGGTAAAGTTTCTTCTTGACATAATGGAAGTCTGTCAGTCTTCACAATAGCTTAAGTAAAGCTGTAGTTTTCAGCATGGAGTTGTATCAAGGGATTATCATTTTATTACTTCACAGCTTTGATTCTTGGTGGTCACTTTGGGGTTATAGGCCTAAATAAGAACTTAAGCTGTGTTTGTGACTCAAGACAAAGTTAGCTAGTGATGATGGCCCAAAGGATATAAAGTGTGTGAACGTACTGTGTTGAAAGAGGTTTGTTACTAGTTTTCCATTGAAATGATTACATTAAATAAGAGCATTTGTTTCCCTAACTGTGTCTTGCCAGCTAACAGTAGAGGTTAACATAAAATGTTTATTAAACAAGATTTAAACACATACCAGCAGAAAAAAATATGTATCAGTTAATAAACGTTGTATATATTTTCAAGAAGGCCGTGTGTCCTCCCATAAATTCGTGCACCAAACTATTCTGCCTGAAAACATGTTTATAGGCACTGATTTATAAGATTAGTTTATTAACTTCATTGTGTGGAGGTAGACACTTGCAATAATAACACCTATCAGAAATGATAATTATTTTGACCCTTATCTCTTCTTGCAGTAGGTGTCTACCATGATCACTTTTATTACATTATGAAGATAAAATGATGGCTCCTTATTTGGCAGGTGGATAAAAGTCCCCTGAGAAGACACAAAAATGAACACCATGCATAAAACACATTGCTGCCATTGTGAGCAAATTGCTTGGGTGATTGTAAAGAAAACTATAGCTTCAATCAGTGAATCTTTTATTGAATCATTCTCCTCATCCAACAAGTTTTGATTGAAATTTTGCTTACAGAAAAACAATACATTTATATATTTGGTGTGTCATCATGAAGAAAAATGCTCTTATTTACTAACTGATTTGTTTTTCTAATACTGCTAAAGAAATGGTGCTCACTGTTGCCCTTTAACCTGGCTGAGTTGGTGGGAAGGTGCCTAAGTGTTTCTTTCTGCCAGTCAGCAGTGGTCTGTTGATAATTAGCAGAGCTCCTCTGGGCTGCTGTCTGAGGTCAGTGTTCAGAGTCAGCAGAAAGCAGGTACAAATGGACAGAAGTTCAGCCAGAGTGACTCATAAGTCTGTGAAGAATTTCTCATTAATCCACATTCTTTAGGAAACTCACTCATCTTTAAGGAGTTTCTAGCCAGGAATGGTGGCTCCCTCCTATAATTCCAGTTACACAGATAAAACATGCAGCAGGAGGCTCATAATTTGAGGCCAGCCCAAGCAAAATACTCACAAGCCTCCTTCTCAACAAGCAAACCAGGCATGAGAGCTCAGGCCTGTAATCCTATCTATGGAGGAGGCATCTGCCTACGATGCTCAAGGTCCTGCATTTAAATCCAGTGCTAAACAAAAGTCAAAAAGGAGTTTCCGCTGGGTAGGTGGCTCAGTGGTAGAGCGCTTGCCTTGCATACATGAGGCCCTGGGTTCGATTCCTCAGCACCACATAAGCAAAAAAGAAAAAAAAACGGAAGTGGTGCTGTGGCTCAAGTGGTAGAGCGCTAGCCTTGAG
>NW_012282933.1:0-2780 GCF_000151885.1 Dipodomys ordii
CTTCCGGCTTTTTTTCTTTTTGCTTATGTGGTGCTGAGGAATCGAACCCAGGGCCTCATGCATGCAAGGCAAGTGCTCTACCACTGAGCCACCTTCCCAACCCCGGAAGAATATTTTTTAAAAAGAATGAACAGAAATAGAGGAAGATAGAAGCATTGTATATTGAAGACTGAAAGGAAGCATTTGCAAACAAGCTAATCCTAAGCAGGAGAATGGTGCTTTACATACAGAGCAAGAAATCAGATAGAAGTAGTTACTCTGCCTCTTCAACTCTTCATGGTACTTACCATAGCAAAGTTGAACATGGTTGAAGAATGTCTTCGCAATATTATTTTTACTGTCAGGGGCACAACGTACTGAAGAAGGAGAGTCAGCCTAAAATTGCCCAGTTCTCTATCTAAACCCAGACATAACAGCTTGAGAATGTCAGACTCCGGCAGGAAGCCTTTTGATTATTTGTTGTGTTTTTCTCTTCACTTCTTGCTTTGATCTTGTAGCTCAGGGACCAACATATTCTTAGAGAAACTACTTCCTTGGTATTTTTGGTCTGTCTCTTACCAGGAAATTGGTGGAAGTGTCAGGGGTCGGCTTTTTGAGAGATTTTTTTTTTCTTTCATTTAAACCATGGGAAGGGAGATGTATTCACTTCCTAACTAACTATTCAAGATTTTAGACATTTGTGGTTTGCACGTTTTGACCATCATTTAGCCTTGTTGAGAAAAAAGGTCAGGAAGTTCCTAAAGAAACCCCACTACTCTGTTATCTTAGCTGGCAAGTCATAAGATAGCCATTTATATAAAACTCTCATCAAGTAGAGAGGCCTGGCATGTAAGTTTGTTCCAATAGGATGGATGGATGCACCAAGATAAAAAATGCACCAAGATGGAAGGACAGACCAGTTGGGGAACCACAAAAATAAAATTAATAAAGGAATCCATTAATTGAGGACAAAAATAGAATTGAGCCCCTGTCCATTCTTCTTGAATTCTTTACTGTGTATGCTGTTGAAATTATATAGAACATATAAACCCAAACTATGGATGCAAATTTTTATAAAATACTGTATCTTTAAGTAGTTGTATAAAGGGGTTGCCATTTAATAGAGCAGTTTATGAATAGGATATACCTTTCCTTTTAATAAGAAGGAAACAAGACAGTTCTAATGCCTTACTACCAGAAAAAAAATCAAATTAAACAAAAAAGAAGCAAATGGCATCCATAGTCTTAAACAGATGAGAGGCATAGAATGTGCTTTGCAGGGTTGCCATTCATTTTACAGTGATAAAAGTAGGAGTGAGCTTGACATGTCCATGTACGGAGTGGGGAAAGGGGCAAAAAGGAAGAAGAGGAAAAGAAGACACTACATCTTTAAATTGAATGGAATGTTCTGTGACTTTAAATGAAAGCTCTTCTGTTGTTGGGCAAATAAATTTAAACCACTTAACATGGTAGAGAAGGTCAGGCAAGCTTATTATAGTGATCATAGCGTTACAGCTATTGCGATTGACCGCTGATCTCTAGAATCACCAATAATCAGAGACCGCAAGCTGTGTTTGCAGAGAAAGGTCATCATTCATTTTTTTCAAAGCATTAATATCTTTTGTTTGTTTGGCTCAACATGAAACAGGAATCGATAGAGGTAATTCACAGAGCAATTAGCCCCTCATCTGTCAAACGGCATCTGGGTGTATTTAACCAAAAAAAAAAAAAAAAGGCCTTCGGAAAGGTTTAAAAAGGAAGAAAGTGCCTGTACGATCAACAATTTATATTTTCTCTATGACATGTTGTGTATGTATCTGTGAATGAGGAGCCCTGGGACTAAGAAAATATACATAAAGCAGGCTATAAATCTACACTTCAGTGTGAGGATGTTGCTGGCTAGAGATAGACCCCCAATCCTTCCTCCTCACCCCTACCCACCCCACCCCCACCTGAAAAAAAGCAAGCTCAGGTTACATCCTCATGGGATTACCAAGAACACAGCAAGAAGCACTTGAGTGCTTGTATCATGGGTGATTCAAACACACAGCCATGACGCACAGATGAAAGGAAGACTTCCGGGAAACTCTTGTTGTAGACACCGTAACACATTGGAGAGGGTCAAGCCTCAAGAATGAGTGGGCACCATGGCTACTGATTTTATTTTTCTTTCTTCCTTTTTTCTGGGTTGGATTGCTTTCCAGATGGGTGACAGCTATTGGGCACCCTATTGGTATGAAGAAAATTCCTTCACAGCTTGAGATCTCTCTCACCCACCCGCACCTGCCATCTAGTTTCCCTATATTAAAATGGGGAGGCGTGGAAATATGAAATGTGAAACTCAATGACAAGTCTTCTGTATTTGAATAATGAATCCTGATGTGCATCTATTATTTTTTTCCTGGTTTCCCAATGTGCATGATATAAAATTAATGCAATACATATCAAAGAAGAAATAGGCTGGGGTAGACCTGCTCAGGCCTCCTCTATACAGTTATACAAATGCTATTGACTCAGCCAGACCAGATGGATTTGAGGAATGTGGTCTTTTTCTTTTCAATTTCCTGGCTCTTCCTTCTCTTCGTTTCCTTCTTTCTTTCTACCTTCCTTCCTTCCTTCCTTCCTTTCTTTCTTTCTTTCTTTCTTTCTTTCTTTCTTTCTTTCCTTCCTTCCTTCCTTTCTTTCTTTCTTTTCTTCCTTCCTTCCTTTCTTTCTTTCTACCTTCCTTCCTTCCTTCCTTTCTTTCTTTCTTTTCTTTCTTCCTTCTTTCCTTCCTTCCTTCCTTCCTTCCTTCCTTCCTT
>NW_012282934.1:0-3494 GCF_000151885.1 Dipodomys ordii
AGGAGGAGGAGGAGGAGGAGGAGGAGGAGGAGGAGGAGGAGAAAAAGAAAGTTCTCTGTAGGAATGGGGATGCTCCTGTGTCCTGCCAGACACTTGGAAGTGGCTGGTAGAGCTGAGAAACTGAGCCTCAAGTTTATTTAATTTTAATTCAAATAGCTACGTGTAACTGGTAGTTACTATTTTGCATAAGAATGTTTGTGGCTGTGGTTCCAATTCAGGAGTGATAGTAAGTCACATCTGTGGGCTGATAGGAACCATTATATATTAACTCTAATGAACATTTGAGTAGTTGATCCTGGGAGAGTTTTTCTGCCATAACCACTTAAACATTCTTAAATCTGTTGGTGTTGGACTCATAGATGCGTTTGATAGCAATAGAGAAAATCCATACTTTATGATCAGTTCTATGAACCATTATAGTTCTAGGTGAATCACCTTAATCTAATTCCATCTGTTCATCTAAAACTGAAGTTTGGAATAAGAATATCTTAGCTCTTGTTTCCTAAGAAAAAGGAGTGCAAGTACCAGTGACTCACTCCTATAATCCCAGCTACTCAAGAGGCTGGGATCTGCGGATAACATAGTTCAAAGCCAGCCTAGGCAGACAAATCCGAAAGACTCATCTGTTCAATTAGTCAGAAAAAAAAAGAAAAAAGAAAAGAAAAGCCAGAATTGGACTTGTGGCTCAAGCAGTGGAACATGAACCATGGTCAAAAAAGCTGAGCAAGAACTCAAGATTGATTCAAGCCCTATTACCACCGCAGTAATGGGCACATGCACACAAAAGGAAACATGGTTCTTATTGGATCTAGCTAGAATGGCAGTGTGGTAGGCTGGGAGACAGTAAGTGAATTACATGTACTTAGTTCCTACATCTGTAATATAGGAATAAGAGTAAAGGGTGTGGTGAGAATCAAATGTGATCATCTGGTCATGGTGTCTGCCTGGCATATGGGAGGCATTTAACAGATGTTACCTATTATCTGTCATAAGCAGACATCAGAGAAACCAGCCCTGGAAGCAACAGCATGCCTTTGCTACAAGGTTAGTTGGTTAAAGGGAGTTGATGTCTCTGAGATTTGCTTAGCACCAGAAGAGTAGGCATATTGTTCATGTAACAGTTCAATTTCCTAAAATGGAAATCCAGAATCAGGGAAGAGTTTCTCTAACTTGTGGCATATGGCTGTGTTCTGAGAGTAGGCTACAAGGATGGAAGGGTCTGCAGTGTTTCTCTAATAAACATTACCTACTACTGGGTGACTTGTTATTTTTCCCAGACTCTTATCTACCAGTGCTGCCCACTTACTCCCAGAGACTAACTGATAATTCTCTGAGTCCAGCTGCTGGGCCAGCCATGGTCTCCTTAGAACTTCAAATGAATGCTCCCTCAGACCCGCCTATTTTCCCCACATAGCACTTCAAGATAAGTCTCTCTTGCTCCTGATAAAGGCTTTGAAGAACAGCTTGCCTGTTAACAAACAGCTTTTGATTGTGCATGAGTTTGATCTTTATTTTGTCCTTATTCATCAGGCCCCTTTAAATGGGTTCTTTCACACTCCTCAGATTAGCCTAAAGGAAACCCCATGAAACAATGAGCCCAATTCTCCCTGGACAGAGGGAGTAGGTTGTCAAAAGAGGACCTAGGGCCTCCTGCAGGGCTGAGAGGAAAGAAGGGCTGCTGATGCTCCCACCACTCAAAAAAAGTGAATTAGACTGTCTTCAAAAGCAGTGGTCCAGTGAGGAAAGCAGATGCAACGCACTGCCTTCTGGCCCAAGAAGGAAGATGGTTTTCCTCAGAGCAGCTTCTTTGTGGAAAGCCCAAGGTCATTCCTAGCCTCCAAAGCACCAGAGACCACCTCATGGCAGGAAACAAATAAATTTGGAGGAATAGAGAGTACAGGGTCCCCCAACGCTGGAATGTTTCTGAAATTATAAAGTCAAGAGATCTTTTTTTCCTTAATGTAGAGGGATTGTGCCTACCTCTCCCATCTCAGCACCTGGCACACAGCCCAGACTGGCCCATTAGAATCCTATCCTTCTGGACACTGATTTGTCCAATCAGAGTTCCATTGGTGGAAGGGGATGATCTTAAGAACCTACCATCTCTCTTTCAAAAGTCAAATAACTAGGGGTCTGTCGTTGAGGCACATGAAGGTAGCTAGAAGATGAAGGACATAACTTGAGCCCCTCAATTTAGCTATGTCTGAATGCCTGAGGTGTTTGTTTGTTCATGGTTTTTGTTTCTTTGTTAGTCCTGGGCATGAACTCAGGGCCTGGGCACTGTTCCTGAGCTTCTTTTGCTCAAGGCTAGCACTCTACCACTTAGGCCACAGCACCACTTCCAACCTTTTCTGTTTATGTGGTATTGAGGAATCAAACCCAGGGCTTCATGCAAGCACTCTACCACATTCTCAGCCTTGACAGCCTGAGGTTTTATCTGCTCTTTGGACTTCATAGCTGTATCAGCCAATAAAAGATCTTTCTGTTTATTCTAGTTCAAATTACTGCTCAAATACTTGCAACTGAGGGCACATAAAGCTGAAATAATAGAACCAAAGTTTCCCTAAGATATGATTATAGTGGTGTGTTAGGAATATTTGACAATGGTTTTAAAGGTTAATTGTAATCTAGGTACCAGTTTAGAAGCTTGTTGCCAAAACCATCAAGATTTTTATTTCAATCATATTTGACATAAAGTAGTTGGGTAGAAAGGGTAGTCATTTAAAAAACAGTATTGCTACAGATGTAACTTGGTCAAACCATTCCTAACATATAGATGATCTCACTTAAAAAGATCCTTTCTCATTCTTGATGGGGTAGGACTGACGATGCATGCCTGCAATCACAGCTTTTTGAGAGAAGGACCATAATTCCAGGTTAGCTTGGACAAAAGGCTAGTGAGACCCTAACTCTTTAAGTATATTGGTTCAGGGGATAGAGGACATGCCTAACAAGCTTGAGGTGTTTACTTCTGCCACTGATTTTACATTCAACATGTCTGAAACATTCACCCTATATGTGAAATGAAGCAGATGATACTGGTAATCTCTAAGGACACTATAAGCACTCACATTCTCATTTTCTGTGTCTAGAGTCTATAGAAGAGGTGAAACCATAATAATAGAGTCTACAAAAAAGATACAAACATAATAAAAATGTTGAATCTAAGAATAGCTACTAAAAACTACATGCACACATCCTTGAACTTCCCGTGAGTAGACATAGAGAACTAATCATAATAGGTTGTATAATACCACTAAGAGAGAGAGAAAAAAGATATATTTGTGTATTCTTTTTTTTTTTTTTTTTTTGTCGGTCATAGAGCTTGAAATCTGGGCCTGGGCGCTGTCCCTCAGCTCTTCAGCTCAAGGTGAGCGCTCTACCACTTTAAGCTATAGTGCCACTTCCGGTTTTCTGGTGGTTTATTGGAGATAGGAGTCTCACGGTCTCTCCTGTCCGGGCTGGCTTTGAACCGCGATCCTCAGATCTCAGCC
>NW_012282935.1:0-1900 GCF_000151885.1 Dipodomys ordii
ACTTGAGCCACAGTGCCACTTCCGGCTTTTTTTCTTTTTGCTTATGTGGTGCTGAGGAATTGAACCCAGGGCCTCATGCATGCAAGGCAAGCACTTCTACCACTGAGCCACCTTCCCAGCCCCACACTCAAATCTTTTTATTGAAGACTTACGTGGGGTAGACAGCTTTATAATAATGGGGGTCACAATATCTTCCATCTGCTGTCTCTGCTCAGCAAGCTCACTAACGGAAGCTTCTGGATGGGTTTCCAGCCACTCATTCTTTACCCGGCATACATTGATGATGGTGTTCTAGAGACACAAAGAGTGTGCTTATTTTCCACTTACTTATTGAAAAATAACATCCTGCAGTGTCTCCAAACCAGCGTGGCCCAGCAGCACCCTGTGTGGGGGTGAGATGCCGCACAGACAGCGGCGGCGGCTTGCTACTGACAGCTGTCCTGCTCAGTGGGACTGCGGAACTGGATTTTCAGTCGTATTTAATTTTAGAGCCACATGAGGCTCACCAACTTTTTGGTGGTTAACTGAAGGAACAAGTCTCAAAGACTTTCCTGCGCAGGCTGGCATCAAACTGTGATCCTCAGATCTCAGCCTCCTGAGAAGCTAGGATTACAGGCGTGAGCCACCAGTGCCCAGTCCTGGAATATATTTTCATTCACATCCACAGGCACTACCTGGATATAGTAATATGGCAAACTGGCCTAACAATTTGCTGTGTTTATGTCTGTTTCTCTCTATCCACATTATGGAAATTATGAAGCATTAAAATATGGGATATATGTATATATACCCGTATGCTAAAATGTCTATTTACTATGTTTTGAAGCAAAATAATGAAATGAGTGTTAACCTAACTCCAGCCTCCATCCCACCTCTACTGCATAGATCTACATATATCCCGTGGCTTTGCTTTTTAATAGTCTGAACTTTTTTTGAGCTTGAGACAAATCTATGATAGATACTGTCCTATGGTTCTCTTCACTCAACACTCAACATTTCTAACATCTGTCCACACGGCCACATGTAATGGTGGGCATACCTCCATGCCACTCTAAATATGTCTTCATTTATTTGGATCAGACTTTCCCTTACTGGTAGTTTGTGATGGAAGGAAGGGAGGGAGGGAGAGAAAAGGTAGAAAGGAGAAGTAGGGGACAAAAGGGAAAAGAGGAACAGTAAGACCACTACCTGCCTCTCGGTATTACCATTAAAATCGAGACAAAAGACAAAATTCTCAAATGATTTTCAGAACAAACAATAATCATAATACAGTACCTTGTCTTCCTTCAGGAGCTTCCCTGGCCACTTTTCTGTGTCTGTAAGTAGTAGAGATGCCTTTGTAATATATCTTCTCAGAGCCAGTCTTGCATCTGAAAGAAGAGGACAATAAAAACATATGGGAGGGGCTGGGAAGGTGGCTCAGTGGTAGAGTGCTCGCCTTGCATGCATGAGGCCCTGGGTTCGATTCCTCAGCACCACATAAGCAGAAAAAAGCTGGAAGTGGCACTGTGGCTCAAGTGGTAGAGCGCTAGCCTTGAGCTGAAGAGCTGAGGGACAGCGCCCAGGCCCAGAGTTCAGGCCCCACGACCGACAAAAAACAAACAAACAAACAAACAAAAGTATATGGGATGACAAGGACAAAGATGCTGCTCACCTGCCTGGGTGAGAATGTTGAAAGGGGTGATATGGATCAAGATACACTGTACTCATAAACTACTTCGTTAAATGGCAACTTTTGTACAACTATTTAAAGATAATAACAAAAAGAAAAAAAGATGCTCAACTGTTTGTAAAGTTATCACACGCTCAGAACTCTGCAGGAGTGTGTGTGTGCAGGGGATTGCTGCTCCCAAAGTTATCACACACTCAGAACTCTGCAGGAGTGTGTGTGCGTGCACGG
>NW_012282936.1:0-1684 GCF_000151885.1 Dipodomys ordii
CCCCCCCCGCCAAAAAAAAAATTCTGATTTAGTATGGGAAAGTTTTGGATACTGATTTGTTTTTATTTTATTTTGTTTTCATTGGTCATAGGGCTTGAACTCAAGGCCTGGGTGCTGTACCGGAGCTTTCTTGTTCAAGACTAGTGTTCTATCACTTTGAGCCTTGGCTCTACTTCTGGTTTTCTGGTGGTTAATTGGAGATGAGAGTCTCACAGATTTTCCTCCCTGGGCTGGCTTTGAACCGAATTCCTTAGATCCTCCTGAGTAGCTAGGATTACAGGCATAAGCCCCAGCACCCAGCTCACTGATCTGTTTTAAAGCCCTTCATATCTCAGGAGATGGAGATAGGAGGCTTTCGTTTAAAGCCAGGCTTGCTGTGAAAGTTACTGAGACCTTGTCTCAGAAGCAAGTTGAGTGAGATGGTGGTATACATCTTTAATCCCAGCTACACAGGAGGCAAAGGTAGGAGGTATTAATATTCAAGAGGTATTAATTTGCCAGTATATAAAGCTAATAAAGGGATAAAACTCAGATTCAAAGATTTCTACCAACCACATATAGCCTAGAAAATGTTTAGAATTCTGTGTAGCCCAATTGTAATTTCCAGAGTGAACAAGACGCTAACACCTAAAAACATTAATCCAGTGAGGTCTCAAAGGACAGAAGCACCACAGAGCAGAAAAGCCCTGCAAGGATGTTCCTTCTCCAGTTGGACTGGGAAACTGATCCTCCCCAAAGGAAAGTTGCCAGCTTGGAGAGTCTTGCAGAATTCCTGCAGACCATAGAGCTCAACTTTACTTTTGACTCTGGTTGTACATATAAAAATCAACCAGGCTTCTCACAGAGAAGAGGCCCTGGGCTAGCCAGTGACCACAGTACTTAGTGGGTGACCATAAACGTTGATCCAATTTCAGTGAAACAAGAAACTTTCAATGCCACTTCATGGTTTTATACAGTCATTTCCAAGCAAAGTTATTAAAAGCAACGCTTATTTGAGTTAATGCTTAGAGTGTTGATGGACAAGGAGAGTTGGAAGAGAACACAGCAATGATACAGGATTGGGTTTCATACAGCCACTTCGTGGGCAGAACAATCTGAAAGCACTGACTTTATATTTGGGTGCTTGGCCAGGCTGAGTTGAGGAAACTAGCATTATTCACTGATCCTACTTCAAGAGGCAAATATTTTCTTTCTCGTTGGAGTACATTTTTAAGGGTCAAAGTTCAGATGAAAGCTTGAGGCAAGAAATACTTCTGATTGTCCAGCACTTTGTTTCAAGACTCCAGAAATGAATAAAACAGAGACTTGTACCTAAAGCATTAACAGCCCTTGTTAGGTGGTGAGGTGGGCAAGGCAGACATATGAAGAGGAGTTGGCAGAACAAGCTAGAAATGCTGTGGCTGCGGGCACATCAGAGCCATCCCTGACTGTTCCAGAGGGCCTAGGAATGGCGCCCAGGGGAGACAACCCTGGACTCCAAGTCCTTTCTGAAGTCTGATGCTAAGACCTTTCACTATTTCTTGGAGACAGATTTTCTGTTTTCTTTTTTTGTTTGTATTTTGTGTTTGTTTGTTTTTGGTCTGGTCTTGGGGCCAGAACTCTGGGCCTGGGTGCTGTCCCTCAGCTCTTCAGCTCAAGGCTAGCGCTCTACCACTTGAGCCACAGCGCCACTTCCGGCTTTTTT
>NW_012282937.1:0-3971 GCF_000151885.1 Dipodomys ordii
GGAACCCTATTACACTGCTGGTGGGAATGTACACTTATACAACCACTTTGGAAAGCAGTCTGGAGGGCCTCAGAAAGCTAAAGATTGACCTCCCTTATGACCCAGTCATACCACTTCTAGGCATCTATCCTGAACAACAGGAAGCAATATACAAGGACACGTGCACCTCCATGTTTATTGCAGCACTGTTCACAATAGCTAGGATATGGAAACAACCCAGATGTCCCACCACAGATGAATGGATCCAAAAACTGTGGTATCTATACACAATGGAATATTATGCAGCCATTAGAAATGACAAAATAATGGCATTTGCAGGGAAATGGATGGAGCTAGAAGAAATCATGTTGAGTGAGGTAAGCCAAGAGCAAAGAGACAAACAGTAGATGGTCTCCCTGATAAGTGGATGTTAAATCCAAAATGTTAGGTGATATGACAAAATTAACAGGACTTAAGAAACAAAGAACTTTCACTCATATGGTCGAACTACTACTAAATATCCCCATGCTGCTGATCACATGTATGGTGTATATGTGTACACCGTTATATGTTATAGACCGTGATAGACAATTTGCTCCAGGAAAGTTAGAATGAGTTTGTGACTTTAAATGAGCATTATTATTCCACAATACGGTGAAATTTGGGAAATTATGTAATCACTCAATCACAATTAAAAAAAGAACCTCGGGGAAGGTAGGGAGGGAAGGGATGGTAGGGGGAAAACAATGGAGGGGGTAACAATGTTCAAGAGGAAGTGTACTCATTACCATACTCATGTAACTGTAACCCTCTGTATAGTATCTTTACAATAAAAAATTTTTAAAAAGGGTAAAATATACATAAAATTTACCAGTGTAACCATTTCAAGTGCACAGTTTCACAATATGAAATATGTTCATCATGCTGCCAACCACATTTTCATCTTACAAAAGTGAACAGAAAGGCTGGACAATATATATTACCCTTGTAATCCAAGGTACTTGAGAGGCAGAGATTAAAAAGACTATAGTTTGTGACCAGCTCTGGTACAAAGCAAAACCTTCATAGCAACAAATCAGCTGCATGTGGTGGTTTGTGTCTGACATCCCAGCTGCAGGGAAAGCAGAGGTAGGAGGATCACTCACTGAAGCTAAAAAGGCTGGCTTTTCCAACTTCACTATGATCTATTGCATTCCAAATAATTTAATTGGCACCATTCACTAATCTTGTTTTTTTTTAATATACCATTTTATCCTCCCATTGATTTTTTTTTTAAATCAGTGTGTCAGCACTGGGACTTGAACTCAGGGCCATGTACTCTCGCTGAACTTGTTCACACAAATCTGGGGCTCTTCCATTTGAGCCACAGCTCTACTTTGGGCCTTTTGTTGGTTAACTGGAGATAAGAGCATCAAGGACGTCTCTGCCTGAGCTAGATTGGAAGCCTGATCCTCAGATCTCAGCCTCCTGAGTAGCTAGGATCACAGGCATGAAACAAAAGCTCCTGACATTGAAATTTCAAAATGCAATCTTAATGTAAAAATATCCAACATTATTGCCGTACTACAAAGATGTGTGAATGTTTACAATGCTACCTGGGCTCTACAATATCTTTTCAGGCTGTTCTCATATCTCCTTTCCTGCCTGGGTACTCCACTTCAGTAACAGGAGTCCCTCCTGATTCTCAGTAGGGCATACCCAGTCCTGACCCCGGTTTTCCACTGGCTTACATGTCATCGGGAAACCACTTACCCTGACTCCTTTACCCATTAAGTCTTTCCACAACTTTAAACCTTCCATGTACTTTAATTTAAAATTCATACGTCAGTCGTGGGGCTTGCACTCTGGGCTTAGGCGCTGTCCCTCAGCTCTTCAGCTCAAGGCTAGCACTCTACCACTTGAGCCACAGCGCCACTTCTGGTTTTCTGAGTGGTTTATTGGAGATAAGAGTCTCATGGATTTTCCTGCCTGGGCTGGCTTTGGACTGTGATCCTTAGGTCTCAGCCTCTTGAGTAGCTAGGATTACAGGCATGAGCCACCAGTGCCCAGCAGCAGGCAATTCTTAATAGCCCTCAAAACCTTAATTTTTCCCCTATACCACTCACCAGCTTTTAGCATTCTACAAAGCATATTTCAATTCTGTGTGCTCTCCGCCCACTACAAGTTAAGCTCCATAAAGGAAAGGATTTATTGACAATTTTAAACTCCTGCATCCTAGAACAGTTTCAGGCTCTAGATAGGCCTTTCATTATTCTCTGTTAAATATTCAACTAATTTAGATCTATAACTTTTTTTTCTTTTTTTTTTTTGGTCGGTCATGGGGTTTGAACTCTGGGCCTGGGTGCTGTCCCTCAGCTCTTCAGCTCAAGGCGAGCAATCTACACTTGAGCTACAGCGCCACTTCCAGTTTTCTAGGGCTTTATTGGAGATAGGAATCTCACGGTCTTTCCTGCCAGGGCTGGCTTTGAACCTCGATCCTCAGATCTCAGCCTCCTGAGTAGCTAGGATTACAGGCATGAGCCACCAGCACCCAGCTTAGATCTATAACTTATATAAGAGCCAGCCAGGGTCTCCAAATAACTAAGAACCTCTCACCACCAAGTGCTAACATTGAGATAGATTATTCCTTTTGAAGCATTTTTTTTACTGAGTAAATTTCCTTCCCTGAGACTTTTCCCAACTGTTCTTTAAAAAGAGTCCTAGAGGTTTTTTTTTCTTGGTTTTTGTTTTGTTTTGGTCTATTCAAGGTTTAGCTTATGAAAAGCATAGAAAATAAATCTTGGACAGGAAATATCAGTGTGAAACACAGCTAATACCACTATGATAAGCAGTAAGACATATGCATGTATAAACACAAAAGATTTCCATTTATATACAGTTAAAAGTGAAGATCAAGATGCGGAAAAACACATATATGAGGTAATTTTTATTTTAACATCATTTAGTTGTACAGGGGCTCTCCTTTTGAAATGTGTATAAGTGCATACATTATACCTCGATTAGATATATTTCCTCCATCATTCTCCCTCGTCCTTTCTTCCCAACCTCTGCTTCTCAAACTAATTTCAACAAGCTTTAGTGCACTATTTTCACACATATAGCTAAAGTATTTTTCCATATTTCTCCTCTTTCACCCTCTGCATTCACCTTCTACCACCCCCAACTAGTACCTACACTTTGTACACAATCTCTTTTATATTAC
The DNA here is from genome assembly GCF_000151885.1 of Dipodomys ordii. Taxonomy (NCBI): domain Eukaryota; kingdom Metazoa; phylum Chordata; class Mammalia; order Rodentia; family Heteromyidae; genus Dipodomys; species Dipodomys ordii. Next base: position 3,182 of record NW_012282937.1, read on the forward strand.
TATCATTTATTTTTATTGTATGCTCATTGTTTCAGAGAGTTTAATTGTAGTATTTCACAATGCATATACAACATTTTAATCAGATAAATAAAAATAGCTATAATTCTGTGTTTGTATGTACCTGGAAATATTTTGGGAAGATAAAATACTGAACTATAAAATAGCTAGTCATGCAATGAAATTCTATTATAATAAATAAGGATGTTATTTACTAATAATAGCAAGCATCGTAGATGCTGTAATACAGCACTCTTGCAAATGTTTAATAAAACTTAACTCACTTGATCTTCAGAACAATACTACAAGGTTTTAATACCATTGAACTTAATTTTCAGATGAGGAAATCCATAGAATTAAATAAATTGCTCAAGTGAATAGATCTACTAAATGGTAGAGGCAGAGTTTGAACCCTTACGATCTGGCAGCAGAGTCTATTCAGTTGTCTCTTATAATTACAAATTTTACAATTTAAGAAAAATAAAGCAATCATCTCTTCTTAGGTTCACCCCCAAATAGAAAAAAAATGTTACAGCAGCAGCAAAGTTAAAAAAAAAAAAAAAAGATAGCCGGGTGCCCATGGCTTAGGCCTGTAATCCTAGGTACTCAGGAGGCTGAAATCTGAGGATCACTGTTCAAAGCCATCCCGGGCAGGAATGCTGTGAGATTCTCATCTCCAATTAACCACCAAAAAAACAGAAGTGGTTCTGTGGCTCAAATGGTAGAGCATTAGCCTTGAGCTGAAGAGCTGAGGGATAGTGCCCAGGCCCACAGTTCGAGCCCCATGACTGAC
>NW_012282938.1:0-2174 GCF_000151885.1 Dipodomys ordii
GGCTTTTTTCTTTTTGCTTATGTGGTACTGAGGAATCGAACCCAGGGCCTCAGGCATGCAAGGCAAGCGCTCTACCACTGAGCCAACTTCCCAGCCCCCTGACTTTCTTTTTTAAAATTTTGTCTATCATGGGGTTTGAAATCAGGGCTTGGAAGCTGTCCCTGAGTTCCTTTTTCTCAAGGCTAATGCTCTACCACAATGAGCCACAGCACCACTTCTGGCTTTCTGGTGGTTAATTGGAGATAGACTAATGGGGCCTTTTTTTTTGCCGAGACTGACTTAAAACAGTGATCTTCAGCTCTCAGCCTCCTGAATAGCTAGGATTACAGGTGTGAGACACCAGCATCATGCCTGACACAATCTATCACAGTACCTGACACACAGGAGGTATCAACACAACTTGAATGAACAAATAAATGCCTTGTAGAATCTTTGTATAATGAAAGTCTTCTGAGCACAAAAGATAATTATAGTCCATAATTCAATCTTTTAAAAGCTTTCCTTACCCATTTCATCACCCCCATAGTCACTAAAGCCTCACAGGACAGAAAGAATAGACACAGAGTCTACTTCTTTCTAATGCTATGGAAGGAGATTTAATAATAATAATAACAATAAGAACAACAACAATAATAATCTTAAGAGCCTTTGAGGCATTCCCGCCATCTGGTGGTAACTGTCTTAATCTACAGGAACCAAGAACATTTCCCTATGCTTTCTATGTCTTTTTTTTTTTTTTTTAACGATCCTGGAGCTTTTACTCAGGGCCTAGGCACTGTCCTTGAGCCTCTCTGTGCTCAAAGCTAGAACTCTACCACTTGAGCTACAGCATTACTTCCAGCTTTTTCTCTGTGTGTGGTACTGAGGAATAGAACCCAGGGCTTCCTTCATGCATGCTAGGCAAGCACTCTACCACTAAGCCACATCCCCAGCCTAAATTTTCTGAAATTTTACAACTGTAATCTTTGTGTGGATCTACATGTGTCCATCATGCATGCCCATACTGGAAATTTCTGTACTTCAATTCTTGGAAATTTTCCTGAATGCCTTTATTTTTTTCTCTACCATTTTGTCATGGTGGAACTTCAATAATTTAGATATTAGAATTCCTGACTTGATATTTTACTTTCTAATGGTTTTATCTCTCATGTTCTTTTTATCTTTTTTACAGTATGTTTTGAAAGGTAATGGTTTTGGTCCCACCAAAATATCACCAAATCAACCTGTTGAGTCAACAAAGCTGTTCATTCTTTCTGCAGTAAAGAACATTAACCTATTTTGGTAGTCAGAGGAAGAGGAAGGCAAAAATTAAAACTGGTGGAGTTCTGAAGTCTAGGTTAATGCAGATTTCCCCATACTAGGGATTGATCAGGATTAGACAAACACAATAGTTTGAGTTTGATGCACAAGATCAGCAAAGATTTTTGAAGCAAGAGGATCAAAGATTATTGGGGAGAAAATTGTGGCTTAATGATAAACTCAACACTTGGCTATTTATTTTAATGAGAGTTCTTCGTGGAGGAGTTCCATTTTTGTCTTCATACTGGTGGCACTCCTTGACTTGCAGAGGTGATCCTTGGCTGTCTAGGAGTGAAGACTAATCAACAGGCCAAAAAATACCAGTTGAACAATGTGAATAAGCTTTAGAGATCTGATATATTAGGGAACAAAAATGTATCATACACTTACTTAAAATGTTGTTGATAGATTTCATCTTAAGTGTTCTTATCACAGTAAAATATAAAGAAAAGAACACATCGGTGATACCAACAGCAGGGGTGAGGTATGGAGGAGGCTGGGTTGCCCAGATAAGGTTAAGAAAACCAGAGATCTCCCCTGACCACATCCACTGAGCTGGTACGTTTTCCCAACAGGCAATTTTCCAATCATCTCTGAGTTGAAGATGGTAAGTAAGCCCGGCTACCAGCATTCGCAGAGCTGATTGGACGTGGGAGTTAGGATGTCACCATCTAATATTGGCTTTCACTTAATTCCCATTCTTAGTACAGCATCCTTACCATCAGTTATACCTCATATTTTGTCTGTCACTTTCTCCCTTCAGAAACACCTAATACTGGGGCTGGGAAGGTGGCTCAGTGGTAGAGTGCTTGCCTTGCATGCCTGAGGCCCTGGGTTCAATTCCTCAGCACCACATAAGCAAAAAGAAAAAAGCT
>NW_012282939.1:0-1180 GCF_000151885.1 Dipodomys ordii
GGGTCTGGTCATGGGGCCTGAACTCTGGGCCTGGGCGCTGTCCCTCAGCTCTTCAGCTCAAGGCTAGCACTCTACCACTTGAGCCACAGCGCCACTTCCGGCTTTTTTCTTTTTGCTTATGTGGTGCTGAGAAATTGAACTAGGGCCTCATGCATGCAAGGCAAGTGCTCTACCACTGAGCCACCTTCCCAGCCCCATAATCCAGTTTTTTTTTTAAATCTTTGTGTCTTGATATTGGGATATTGCTCAAAACTGGTGCTCTACCACTTGAGTCATACTTCTAGTCCAGCATTTGTCTGGTAAAGTGGGAATAAACTTGTCTGTTCAGGCTAGCTTTCAACCTTCATCCCAGATTTCAGCTTCCTAAAGAGGTAGGATTATAGCCATGTTGCTTGATATCATGCAGTTTTTAATAGTGTTATAAATAAGGTTCAGATAAAGTAATGATTCAAAGTCACACAGACAAAAAATGTCAGAAAGGGCTGGGGTCCTCTGCTGTCTAACCCTTTGCTGGTGCTTTTCCATAATTTCATCTCCTATTTTGATTATAGTGGAGGGCAAGGCAGGAAAGATGGAGCCCTGTCCTGCATTGACCAGAGAGTTCTGCAACTCATTATTCATCTTTTTAACTTTATTTATTTTTCCAGTGGTGGAGGTTGAACTCCTGGCCTTAGTTTTGCTGAGCTGGTGTTCTACGACTTGAGCCACATCTTCAGCTCAGTTCTTTGCTAATTATTTTGGAGCTGAAGTCTTGAGGACTATTTCCTCTGGGCTATTTTTGAACTACGATCCTCTGAATCTCAGCCTCTTGAGTTGCTAGGATTACAGACATGAGCCTCTGGTATCCAGCTTCATTATTTATCTTTTGTATTAGAAACGAGTTGTACATTGGATGTTAGAAGCTTAAAACAATACTGCTCCCATTGTACAGCCTGGTGTTTACAAGCTAGCTGCTATATATTTAGAGATGTCAGAGCTGAGGTTGGGTCTCTGTGGTCCTTGATGGTAAGAAAAGAAAGGTTATTGATAATCCTCCAGCACTATTCTTTCTGTTAAGGATTGTTTTTGCTATTTGGGGTCTTTTATTGTTCCATATGAATTGAACCCCTGCTTTCACTATATTGGATGTTGGTATAATTTGTGGAGGAGAAGGGAAAAAACAAATTGTTTAAATAGTGAT
>NW_012282940.1:0-2780 GCF_000151885.1 Dipodomys ordii
GGCTTTTTTCTTTTTGCTTATGTGGTGCTGAGGAATCGAACCCAGGGCCTCATGCATGCAAGGCAAGCGCTCTACCACTGAGCCACCTTCCCAGCCCCTATTTCTGTAGTCTTAAACCATGGAATTTATAATATTTTGTTGTGGAAGTCTTGGGAAACTAATATACTGTGTAAACCTCAAGAAAACTATCGAAAGATAAACACCTAAGAGCCAAGCATAACTTTCAAGGTTTGTTTGCAATGCATTCTTACTTGATAAATCCATTGGTACACACTCCACTGTGATATTAAGCTGCCCCGGAATAATCTGCAATTTGGTCTTTTCTGGCCTAGACATAAAGTAAGAATAGTTTAGGGTTAAAAATTGTGAGAGTTTACATACATTGGTTATAGTATATACAAGCCATTTTTTTATTTTATTTTTTGCAACACTAGGGTTTTGAACTTAGTGCTTTATGCTTATTAGACAGGTGCTCTCCTGCTGAGTCATGCATCTAGTCCTTTTTTTAAAAACTCTTCGTTACTTTTGAAATAGGGTCTCACTTTCTGCCTAGGCACAAGTCTAGACCGCAATCTGCCTATTTTATCCTGTTGTAGCTAGGATAACTCTTGTACCTGACTGCTCCCAGCAACTGTTGAAAAGGGAGCTAATGAACTGTTTTGCCTAGGCTGGCCTCAAACAATGACCCTCCAAATCTCAGTGTTGTGAATAACCAGAATTACAGGAATACAAGTGTGAGCCACTGGCACTTGGCTAGCAAGCTTAAATTTTTTTTGCTACAATATTGTAATTTGAATTCTGGGCCTCATGTTCTTGCTCAGCTTTTTATTTGCTCACAACTCCACATCTGCCTTTTTGCTGGTTAACTGGAGATAAGAGTTTCACAGAAAATGGAAAGACTTGGAAAAAATTATATTAAGTGAAGTAAGCCAGGCCCAAAGAAACATAGGTCCCATGGTTTCCCTTATTTGCATTATCTAGTATATGTCTGAGTAACACAGAAAAGGTCAGATAAGGTGATGTTAGGGAAATGAAACCTAAGATATGTATTCAAATGTTTTTTTCTTTCTTGCGATTGTTTCTAATACATTTATAAGATTATTTCTTTGTTGTTTTGTATGTCCCTCCCCCACAGTATAACCCCTGCTTTCACTGTAAAAAAAAAAAAAGAGTTTCACAGATTTGCTCCTGTGGGCTGGCTTCAAATCAAGATTCTCAGATCTAAGCTTCCTGAGTAGCTGGGATTATAGGTATGAGTCACTGGAGCCCAGCCACAAGCTTACATTTTTGTTTAAACATACCTAGCATTCATCATTTTCAGAAATGGATAATTTATATATTACATTTATTTGCTTATTATTTCTTTATTTACATATATTTTTTCCAGTCCTGGGGCTCAACTCAAGGCCTAGGCAATGTCCCTGAGCTTCTTTTGCTCAAGACTAGCACTCTGCCACTTGAGCCACAGCACTACTTCTGGTTTTTTCTATGTGGTACATGGAATCGAACCCAGGGCTTCATTGATGCTATGCAAGCACACTATCACTAAGCCACATTCCCAGCCCTACATGTATTTATTGAAGTAATTTGTTACACTTACTTCTTGTATTCTGGGAGCAATTTGAGGATGTCTTCATTTGAAAGCTTGCTGCTGTCTTGTTTATATAAAGGAGAAAATCTCCCATCCAGATCCAATGAACCTTGAGTATCTTTGAATATGGGTCTAAAACAGCAATAGAAAAGTTTCTATTTAAAAATAGCCTCTATTTATAAATATACTCTGGTGGGACTAAAAAACTTTGGAAATAGTTTGGTTGCTTCAAACATGTGTCAACTCTACAATGTTATAATTCCATTCCTAAACATGTTTACACATGGTATACATGAATATTCACAGTAGATATGTTATAGCCCTGGACTGAAAATAACCTAGATATTCATCAAAAAAACAAATTGTGAATGAATGAACAAATTGTGGGATATTATATAAATTGAATTACTGATACACACAATAATATGAATAAATCTCAAAAAACATACTGAATAGAAGAAAACAAACATAAACATAGTATAGCATGATTCTATTTCTAGGTCTAGGATAGATAAAAATTATTCCATAGTGGTGATCAGATTGCTAGTTGCCTGGGGTGAGGATGGAATGCTTGACTTGACAGAGCCATGAGTCAACTTTCTAGGAGTGATATATATGTTGTATATTTTGGTTAGAGTGGTGGTTTTACTTGGGATTCTCCTTAAGTTGGACATTTAAAATTTATGTATTTTACCAAAGGTAAAATATATCATAATAAAGTTGATGAGATTAAATTAAATCTTTAAGATAGTATTAGCATTTACTGTATATGCATAGCCATATGAAATTGAATTATTCCTTCCCCTCTTTTTCCTTTTTATTTACTTATTCTTGTTATTATTGGTCATGGGGCTTGAGCACTATTCCCTGAGCTTTTGTGCTCAAAGCTAGCACTCTACTACTTTAAGTCACAGCTCCACTTCTGGTTTTCTGGTGGTTAATTATAAATAAGAGTCTCATGGGCTTTCCTGCCCCAATTGGCTTCAAACCATGATCCTCAGTTATCAGTCTCCTGAATAGCTAGGATTATAGGTATGAGCTACCAGTACTGGCTTTTTTTTTCCATTTTTTGTTTTTTGGTCCGGTCGTGGGACCTGAACTCTGGGCCTGGGCGCTGTCCCTCAGCTCTTCAGCTCAAGGCTAGCGCTCTACCACTTGAGCCACAGCGCCACTTCTGGCTTTTTTCTTT
>NW_012282941.1:0-1953 GCF_000151885.1 Dipodomys ordii
GAAGGAAGGAAGGAAGGAAGGAAGGAAGGAAGGAAGGAAGGAAGGAAGAGGACAGGGAAGGGAGGGAGTAAAGAGGGGAGGGAGGGAAGCAAGAGGTGAAGCAAGAGAGCAGGAAGGCACCAATGCTTTTGCAATCTAATGAAAAAAAGGGATTTAGTGAGTCTAAAATATGTACATTTATAGAAAACTAGCACACATTCAGTTCATAAAATTTTGCTTCTCTATTATACCTTAATAAAACTAGAAAAAAAGGATAAAACTAAATCTGAAAAAGAAGTTCTTGGTGGCTAAACTTTTATGATTTAAGATGATCATCACCGCTAGGATGACTACCCCGCACAGCAGCAGCAGTCATCTGATGAGAGTCCACAGTGTTTTAGAAATTGTCCTAGTAATGCCATGACCTACCCCAGAACTTCTGGGATATCCATTTTGCAGATGGGAAAATGAAGAGAAAAATATGTTAATTTCTTAGTAACTTGCTCAGGCCCACAGACAAATAAATGGCAGAACCAAGATTCAAAACCACGTGGTCTAGGGCACTGTAGTCCTAAACCATCATTTTGTACTCAGTTTGAGAAGGCCAAGCTTGGGCATAATTAACAAACATGTGTTTCTAATTAACAACAAGGTCTCTGAGGTCCAGATTCACTTGCTTTGGTGTAAACTAAGAGATCCATAGCCCATCGGGAGAAAGAGAATAGCAAGTTAGACAGACCATGAGTCCCAACTGCCCCCAAGAGGACATTCACTTGGAAGAAAAGAAAGACAATTTGTTGCAATGTTACAAGGTCACCAAAGTTTAATGTCCCCAAAAGGGCTTTTGGTACAAGTAGCCAAGGTATTCTGCCACAAAATAATAATAAAATCCTGTATTTCATGGAAATGGAAACTTGCTAGTTGTCATCCAAAGTCTGCATGCATTTAAGGATGTCATTAATATTCCCAAACTGACCCTTAATGGCTCTTATTCCAGCCAAACAAATAACCCAGAGTCCCCAAGCCCTCAGGGCCTTCAGTTGTAGTTCATTCATCTAACAGATGTTTGCCAAGCGGCTACCACGTGCCACATCCTGTGCTCCATACATTCCTGGGCCTCTGAAGACACTAATGACTATGCTAAGCTGAGTTCCTGTTTACAAAAAAACAAAAAAAATTCACTGAATAATAAGTGAACTGTTTCCAACTGGATAAGAGGTTCTGCTTGTTTCTCTCTTCGGTTCCACCAACAGGGAGGCATTGACAGAATACTGAAGTGCTGGTACAAGCTGAGCCTACAAGCTCCAACTTGTCTGGGGGCCATAGAGAATGGAGTAAGGGATGGGTCCAGGGGTGGGCTGGGTCCAAGGGGTCAGTCACCACTCAGTTCCAGCCATTCCTGCCATTCCTTACAATTTTTTAAAAGAAATGAAAATAAACACTAAGTAAACAAAAATCCAGCTCTTCACATAAAGGCTCTTTATTTTCAAGTTTGGTTTCCAATTCAAAGTTATCACAAACACGGAGGACGCCAAACAAAACAGGGCAAAGGCTTAGTGACTATGATCCAATTTACTTTAGAGGTGGAAAAGGAAGGAGCAACAGGATTGGGAGAATGCTCTCTAGACAATTCCTTCATGTAGCGTCCAAGTCCACAAAAGAAGTTGCTCAGGGAAATACTAGCAGGTCAGATGGAGGACTGAGCTCTCACAGGAGTGCGTCACAAAGATTAGGTACAGGGAGAAGCTGTAAGATGTGCTTTGTCTCCTGGGCAGAAGAAAGTTACATTCCAGCCAGCCTACCTGCCTGTTATTCTCATAGGACATAAACATGAGTGACTGGCTAGGACCAGTACAATGATTAGAGATGCCCTTCCAGTGTGATATTTTTTTAAGGCAGACACCAATCAAGAACAAAAGTACTAATTTCAGATTCATTTTCTTTTTGCCTTCTTATTCTTTTTTTTTTTTTTTT
>NW_012282942.1:0-3343 GCF_000151885.1 Dipodomys ordii
CAGCTCAAGGCTAGCGCTCTACCACTTGAGCCACAGCGCCACTTCCAGCTTTTATTCTTTTTGCTTATGTGGTGCTGAGGAATCGAACCCAGGGCCTCATGCATGCAAGGCAAGTGCTCTACCCGTGAGCCACCTTCCCAGCCCTAGACAAATATTTTTAAACCTAATAGGAATTTGATCTTTACAACTTACTAAAATCCCATTTTAAGTATCACAGTTACTGTTGGGTTAGTAAAGGACTTCTCATCAGTAAGAGAAGCCATCGGGAAGACTGCTTCTACTGCTTCTACTTCTAAGCTTAAAGCAATATGACCAGAAAAATAAGTCATACACGGTAGAATATAACTTTCAGGAAATGAAATGGAAAAATAATAGAAAACAATGGTAAAGGGAACAGATAAAAGAGGAAACAAAACTCGAAAAAAATCTCATTGGATGGCCTTCAATAATAATTATAAAGGCATGTAAATGAATGGAAATTGGCCTAGCCATTACAGAAAGTGGTATGAAGGTTTCTAAAAACCTAAAAACAGAACCACAGCATACTTCAGTAATTCTACTACTTAGTATATATCCAGAAGAATTGAAATCTTTCTACCAAAGAGATGCATGCACTTTTACTTCAGCACTACTCACAACTGTCAAGATACAGAATCAAGATGTGGAGCCACAACACAGTAAGGGCTGGGAAGGTGGCTCAGTGGTAGAGTGCTTGCCTTACCATGCCTGAGGCCTTGGGTTTGATTCCTCAGCACCACATAAGCAAAAAGAAGATGTGGAGCTACAGATCCACATCTGGCTTTTTGGTGGTTAATTTGAGCTAAGAATCTCACAGACTTTGCTGGACAGATGGGCTGCAAGCCTAGTTCATCAGATAATAGACTCTTGAGTAGCTATGATTACAGGCATGGGCCACTGGTGCCTGACTCACATAGAAAAAATTTATATTATTATGAAGAAACATTTTTTTCTTTCATGGATTGTGATTTTCTGTTATATCTGAAAGTACACCAGCAGATTACTATGCTTTCTTCTGTTACACATATTATGGTAGCCATAATAGTATATGGTATCCATTTTTAGCTATGATCCATTTTGTTTAGTTTTTTTGGTATATAAAAGGTATAGAGTTTGTATCCCAATGTATTTATTTTTCATATAGATGTATAATGATTTCAACAGTGTTCATTGAAAGGATGATCCTTTCTCAGAGTGTCTTGCTCTTTTATAAAGGATCTGTTGATTTGCTGGGCATCAGAGGCTCACACCTGTAATCCTAGCTACACAGGAAGCTGGGATCTGAGGTTCAAAGCCAGCCCAGGCAGGAAAGTCTGTGAGACTCATATAAAATTAACCACCCAAATAGCCGGAAGTGGAGCTGTGGCTCAAGTAGTAGAGTGCTAGCCTTGGGTAAAAACCTCAAGGACAGTGCCCAGGCCCTGAGTTCAAACTCCAGATCAGTTGGTTATATCCAAGTGGGTCAATTTCTGGGCTCTTTTACTAACTGTTGATCTACAAATCTATTTTCATCATTATCATATTATTTAAACTACTTTAACTCGATGTTAATTCTTTAAATGGCATCAGTCCTCTGGGTTTATTCTTCTTCAGTCTTGACTTAGCTATTTGGGGTATTTTGCCTTTTTATACAAACTTTAGAATCAGTTTGTCAATATCCACAGAATAGCCTGCAGGGATATTGATTATGATTGGGACAAATCTTTAGATTAATTTATAAAGAACTGATCCTTTAAAATGTTGAGTCTTCTAGCCCATGAATATGGGGTATCTTTCCATTTATTTAGGTCTTCTTTCACTGGAGTTTTATAGATTTATGCATAGCGATTCTATGCATCCTTCCTTACATGTATATCTGTTTTGTTTTTGTGCTGTTTTAAATGGTGCTGTGTTTTCAATTGCAGATTTCACTTTTGTACTGCTAGTATATAGAAAATTAATGTTTTGATATTAACCTGAATTCTGAAACCATGCTACAAATCAGTTAATAACATTAGAACTTTCTTTTTAAACTTTTCCTAATATGTATAACTTTGTTTTCTCTTTAAACTATTTGATTGCATGACCTGTTGGACTTCCAGTATAATACTGAAAGTTTTGATTGAAAACATTTTTACTTCCTGAAAAAAAGACGCCTATTTTGTGTCCATTAAGTATGGATGTTAAGTCTAGCATTCTTTTGTAAGTTTGTTTAAGAAGCTGAAAAAGTTTCCCTCTATTCCAGGCTTACTGAAAGATTTTTTGGGGGAACTTGGCTATTACCAAGTAGTTTTTTTTCTGTAGCTGTCAATATCATCATTTGACTTTTCATCTCCAGACATTGTCATGAGAAATGGGTGGGGATCCGGGAGATAAAACCCAGAAAGTGTTGGGATACCGCTATGACTGGGACCCATGCCTTTTAGTCTTAAGTTATTTAATTGTCAGCAATCCATTAAAATCAATGCTTAATTGTTCTTATTGCTTCATGTCAGTAGCTTCCAATCATGGTCAGCTGATACCAGCTGTGATTCTCTGCATTTATTCTCCTCTCTAGCTTTCAGGGTAACAGTTTGACCCTTAATCTAAGTTCTCTAATGACACTAATAAAAGTTCAATTTTTTTCAATTTTTAAAGATGAGACTGGCATTTTCCAAATTCTTTATATATCAAAGCTGAAGCCGCAAGTCAACTTGTATCTTCGTTTTATGTTGACCACTAGGCAGCAAATGTTTCAAACTCTCCAGCTCAGCCTCTGCCATCTGGCGGTCTTGCAGACATGGCTAGGAATTGATGGCTTATGATTTCCACTTCCTGGCACTGATTTCCACTATGAAGGACCAGCTGTTGTTGTCATTTTATCTTTTAGACTGTTAGGATGACCACCACATTATAGACTTCAGAGGATGCTCTAGAGATTCAAGCCTGAGAAAACTTATGTTCCTTGGTTCTTGGGTTTTTTCCTGACTACTCATTAACAACTGTGTAATTTTCTCTGCTCACAGTCCAAGATACATCACAATAACATCCCCAAATCATGACTATCTGTTTGTGGTGACTGACAGGGGAGAAACTGTGTGTATTATTTCTCCCTCTACATTTGCTCTTCTTGTCTGTCTTGATTTTACTTATCCAAGACTTGCAGAGATCATTTCAGATCAGCAAGCTAGCACCATCATTCGCTATCATAATGTGATGCATTATAGGAGGAAACTCTAGCTGAAACTTGACTAGAATGGAATGGAGAGTTGGGTAGAAAAGTTCTGGTGAGGAAATGGATTGTGGGTAAATCAGTGGACAACTTGATAATTCCCTGTTTGCTAGAGATATTCTTTTTTTTTTTTTT
>NW_012282943.1:0-2883 GCF_000151885.1 Dipodomys ordii
TGTGGCTCAAGTGGTAGAGTGCTAGCCTTGAGCTGAAGAGCTGAGGGACAGCGCCCAGGCCCAGAGTTCAGGCCCCACGACCAGACCCCCCCCCCAAAAAAAATCATACATTAAACCAAGTAGGCTTCATCCCAGAGATGCAGGGATGGTTTAACATACATTAAGTCAATAAATGTAATCCATCATATCAAGGTCAAGAACCACATGATTATCTCCATTGATACAGAAAAGGCTTTTGATAAGATACAACATTCAGACTGGGAAGGTGGCTCAGTGGTAGAGCGCTTGCCTTGCATGCCTGAGGCCCTGGGTTCGATTCCTCATCACCACATAAGCAAAAAGAAAAAAGCCGGAAGTGGTGTTGTGGCTCAAGTGGTAGAGCGCTAGCCTTGAGCTGAAGAGCTGAGGGACAGCGCCCAGGCCCAGAGTTCAGGCCCTACAACCGGACCCAAAAAAAAGATACAACATTCATACACGTTAAAAGCTCTGGAGGAAATAGCAGTAGAAGGAACATTCCTTAAAACAATAAAAGCCACATATAACAGACCAATAGCCAATATTATACTTAATGGGGAAAGGATGCCCACTCTAACCACTCCTCTTCAATATACTTCTGGAATTCTTGCCAGAGCAATACAGCAAGAAAAAGACATTAAAGGGATCCACATAGGGAAGGAAGAAGTTAAACTATCCCTTTTTGCATATGACATTACACTATATCTCCATGATCCCAAAAAATCCACCCCCAAACTCTTAGAACTTATAAACTACTTTGGCAAAATAACAGGATACAAAATCAACCCACAAAAATCAGTTGCTTTTCTGTACAACAACAATGTACAAGCAGAAAAGGAAATCAAGGAAACAATCCATTTACAATAACCTCAAAAAATAAAATATTTAGGAATTAACCTAACCAAAGGTGTAAAAAGAACTATTTAATGAAAACTATAAAAACTTATAGAAAAATTATAAGAGGACACCAGGAAATGGAAAGACCTTCCATGTTCTTGATAGGCATATAGTGAAAATGCTCATACTGCCAAAATTGATATACAAGTTCAATGCAATTCCCATTAAAATCCCAATGACGTTCATTACTGAAATATAGAAAACAGCCCAAAAAGTCAAATAGAAAAACAAAAGACTTAAAATAGCCAAAACAATTCTAGGCAAAAAAAGACAACATGGGAGGGATCTTGACGCTGGACTTCAAGCTCTACTATAGAGCCATAATAACAAAGACAGCTTGGTACTGGCACAAAGACAGAACCAAGGATCAATGGAATAGAATAGAAGATCCGGAAATGAAGCTACACACCTATTGTCAGCTGGTATTTGACACAGGAACCAAAGACATACAGTGGAAGAAGCACATCCTCTTCAACTCTTGGTGCTGGGAAAACTGGGCAGAAAACTAAAAGTGGATCCCAGCCTGTCACCATGCACTAACATCAACTCAAAATAGATTAAAGACCTTCACATCAAACCTGAAACTCTGAAACTATTGCAGGACCAAGTAGGAGAAACACTTGAACTTATAGGCACAGGCAAAAACTTCCTGAACAGAGTTCCAGGGTCACAACAAATTGGAGAAAGACTCAATAAATGGGACTACCTTAAAAAGTTTCTGCACAGTTAAAGATATAGCAACCAAACTAGAAAGACAGCCAACTAACTGGGAAAAAAAATTTACCAGCAATATATCAGAAAAGGGGTTAATATCCAGTATAAACAGGGAACTCCCAAACTTAACAAACCAATTACTATATAGGCAAGGGAACTAAAGAGAGACTTCTCAGAAGAAGAGATAAAAATGGCAAAGAAACACATGAGGAAATGTTCACCATTCCTGGTTGTAAAGGAAATACAAATAAAGACAACCCTGAGATACCACCTTACCCCAGTCAGAATGGCCCACATCCTAAATTCAGCCAACAACAAATGCCGGAGGGGATGCGGAGAAAGAGGAACTCTATTGCACTGCTGGTGGGAATATACACAAATACAACCACTTTGGAAAGCAGTCTGGAGGGTGCTCAGAAAGCTAAATATTGACCTCCCCTATGATCCAGCCATACCACTCCTAAGTATCTATCCTGAACAACAGGAACCAGGATACAAGGACACATGCACCTCCATGTTTACTGCAGCACTGTTCACAATAGCCAGGATATGGAAACAACCCAGATGCCCTACCACAGATGAATGGATCCAAAAATTGTGGAATATTATGCAGCCATTAGAAAGGACAAAATAATGGCATTTGCAAAGAAATGGATGGAACTAGAAGAATCATGTTGAGTGAGGTAAGCCAAGAGCAAAGAGACAAATGGCACCTGCTCTCCCTGATAAGTGGATGTTAAATCCAAAACATTAGGTCATACAACTTGAGACTTGAGAAACAAAGGACTTCTACTCATCTGGTCGAATCACTACTAAATAACCCCATGCTGCTAATTATATATATGGCATATATGTGCATACTGGAGGGAAACAAGGAGGAGGACACAGAACTAAAGGAAATCAGGGAAAAACATACAACAGTGGGACCAATCAGCTGCACTGAACATTGATCAAAATGAGCTAAGCAACTCAATGGCAGCAATGAGAGGGAGGGAATGAGTGGGAAAGAGGGAACAGCTGACACTAAGCAAAAGGAAAGAAATGTACATATTACTTGAAGTAGAAGAAATAACTGTATTGTTAAAGCTCTAGAACTCATAAACTTTATAGAACACAATAAAGACAATTTGCCCATGAAGGTTAGAATGTGTTTGTGAAACCAGGCGCTGGTGGCTCACGCCTGTAATCCTAGCTACTCAGGAGGCTGAGATCTGAGGATCGCGGTTCAAAGCCAGCCCGGGCAGGAGAGACTGTGAG
>NW_012282944.1:0-2835 GCF_000151885.1 Dipodomys ordii
GGCCTGGGTGCTGTCCCTCAGCTCTTCAGCTCAAGGCTAGCGCTCTACCACTTGAGCCACAGCACCACTTCCGGCTTTTTTCTGCTTATGTGGTGCTGAGGAATTGAACCCAGGGCTTCATGCATGCGAGACAAGCACTCTACTACTGAGCCAACTACCCAGCCCAAGGGACAGGGTTTTCAAACCACTGCTCTGGCTGGAGGATTTCTGGGCTACTGGGGGAGCAGAATTCGAACTTCCTGGTCACTGGGCTGGTGCTGAGTCTGCTGAGCAGGCTGGCCTACTTGTTTCCATGAGCTGTTTGGAAAGGTGGGCTGTGTCTGAGGAAGGGAGAGATGGCCGAGCTGGGCTGCTCAGAGGCAGGCTTGCACCACCACCAAACAGCCAAGAAAGCTGGAGAGAGAAGATGGATCTCGCGCAGTGTGAGGCGTCTCCTGTTTGTTGTTGTTTTTCTTTTCCCCTGTGCTCTTCTCTCTCCGCCTTCGATCAAATCCAGTGATTCACCAAAGCACTGGTGGATGTCGATTTCCGGGGAACGGTGGGAGAATGACTGAGTCCGGCCTCCAGGGAGGCCGGGAGGAAGGAAGGAGGCTGGAAGAACAGGTTGCGGAGGCCAGCCTGGGTTTCCCTGGGTCTGGGCTGCATAGTCCTGGGCTCAGGGACAGATGTGGGATGAGCCCCCCTCCGCCTGGAACTCTGGGGGACGCAATTGCAGCAGGGATCCCCACCTCCAAGGCAGAGGCCTGTGCTGGGCCCAACTAGGACAGAGCGTTCTGGTGGCATTGAAGATGAGTCCCAACGCACTGGGGACAGCATGTGGAAAAATGGGGTCGCAGACCTGGTTAGGTGCTGCACGGGCCCGGGAAAGGGTGCCAGTCAGACTCTCCCACAGCCCCCACCACCCCAAGAACCCTGATGCCTTTCCCCACCCCACCCCCCAAACCTCTGTTTTATTTTGTGTCAATCTTGGGGCTTGAACTCAGGGCCTGGGCGCTGTCCCTCAGCTCTTCAGCTCAAGGCGAGCACTCTACCACTTGAGCCACAGCCCTTACTTGTGGTGGTTTTCTGGTAGTTAATTGGAGATGGGAGTCTCACGGACTTTCCCGCCCAGGCTGGCTTTGAACTGCGATCCTCAGATCTCAGCCTCCTCAGTAGTGAGGACGACAGGCGTGAGCCTCGGGCGCCAGGCGTCTACCTCTGCTTTTTGGTGGTTAATTAAGTCCAACCCCACTGAGGGCGTTAAGTAGGGCCTGCCTTTATCACCTGCTGCGGTTACCCTACCCTGTCATTGCTGCTTCCAGAGAGAGACCCACACCTCAGTCTGGACAGCCAAGCGCAAGAAGGGGGGAAGGGGGGGCAGAGGCAGCCGAGGGGGGCGGGGGAGGCAGAGGCAGCCGGGCTCTGCGTCTGCTTCGACCCAGAGGCCCAGATGTGTGCACAGCGGTCCTGGCCGCCCGGGTGGCCTCCTCAGCTGTTCCTGGCCCATGGCTGAGGACAGACTGTGCCTGGCTGAGGTGCGGGGCCGCATGCTTTCAGGGATACACACTTGAAATAGCACTTCCTGCATGTTAGGGTTTCGTGGGTTGGATACAACATGGAGCCAGGGGCCGAGGGGCGCGGGGGCCTGGAGAAGGACGAAGCCCTCGTCTTGAGTTTGCCAAGTGAGTCCATTGAAAAGACAACTTGTCATCACCGCCATGCCCTTCCGGAAGCCAGCTTTTTAATTCAAGAACAGACTAGGGGGTTGACTTCATTTTTCAGGATTAATAGCACACTTTTGCTGCTGGGTTTTTTTTTTTTTTTTGCTGCTGGTTTTTAAATGGTATGTTTTGCTTTGGAATCCGTTGAAATCGACAGAATATTTTTGAGACAAGCACAATAAATCGCTCTCTACTCATCCAGATTCACGAGCACCGGCATTTTGCCTCAGTTAGTTTATGATCTCTCTCTCTCTCTCTCTCTGTCTCTTGTGCTGGTACTGGGACTTGAACACAGGGCCAGGGTGCTGTCAACTTTTTCACTCAAGGTTAGAGCTCTACCACTTGAGCCACACCTCCACTTCAGCCTTCCTCTGGTTAATTGGAGATAAACCAGCCCAGCCTGGCTTTGAACCTTGATTGCTCCTCAGATCTTAGCAGCTCTCAGCTCCTAGCTTGTTTCCTTTTCTTTCTGTCCCTTCCTTCCTTCCTTCCTTTCTTTCCTTCCTTCCTTCCTTCCTCTTCCTTCCTCTTTCTTTCTTTCTTCTTTCTTTGTCATTGTGAGTTTTCTCTGCCAGTTTCTCCTCATTATCAGAAATAGAAGCAGATCCCTAATTTTTCATGTATAAAAAGGCTCTCTAAATCAGCTTTCTGGAAAATCTAGTTGGTGTAGCATGTATGCAGCAGTTTATATAAAACTTGCATCCACTTTGAGAATTTATCAAGCAACTAACCATCGATTTCTGTAAAATTTCAGTACTAACAGTGTTCATCCAGCATTGTTTTCCTCAGTGATAACTCAGATATAACTTAAATGCTGAATCATAGTTGGTTTAATGCACTACAGCTCATTCACCCCCAAATGCCGTAAGAAATGAAGCCGTGAGCCTTGCATGGTGGTGCATGACTGTAGTCTTAGCATTCAGGTCTGAGGCTCAGGTGTTTCAGTTTGAGGCTACATACCAAGCTCCAGTTTCAAATAAGCAAACAAGGGCCTGGAAGGTGGCTCAGTGGTAGAGCACTTGCCTTGCATGCATGAGGCACTGGGTTCGATTCCCCAGCACCACATAAGCAAAAAGAAAAAAGCTGGAAGTGGCGCTGTGGCTCAAGTGGTAGAGTGCTAGCCTTGAGCTGAAGA
>NW_012282945.1:0-1507 GCF_000151885.1 Dipodomys ordii
CCCCCCCCGTGTTCTCCATCTCCCGTGTGTCTAATCTCCGTGGCCTCCTTCTCCGTGGCCTCCTCCTCCATGGCCTCCTCCTCCGTGGCCTCCTCCTCCGTGGCCTCCTTCTCCGTGGCCTTCTCCCGTGTTCTCAGCCGTCTCTGCCCCTTCCTGACTTGGGGTCCAGATGAGGGCATTCACAGGGAAAATCCTTTTGAAGGCTCTATTTTCAAGTGGAATTTGATTCTATTTTCGTGTGCAGCAGAGTGGTGGCTGCCACTAGAACTCCTCAAGCCCAGGTGATCTCCCGTGTGGCGGCGCCTGATCTAGAGCGGATCCTAGAGTCAGCGGTGGAGAGCGAGGCAAAAAGGAACAGACAAGCACCTTCACGGCAGGAACCCGGGGCGCGCACAGAGCCCGAGGCTGTGGGCCGACGGCAGGGAGATGGCTTTGTGGTGAGATGTGGGAGCTTCATGCTGGCCATGCAGGCTGTGTGTGGCGTGTGTGCGCGGTCCGTGGTGGCTGTGCAGGCTGTGTGCAGGCTGTGTGTTGGCCTGTGTGCAGGCTCCATGGTAACGGTGCAGGCTGTGTGTTGGCTGTGTGTTGGTGTGTGTGTGGGTTCCGTGGTGACTGTGCAGGCTGTGTGTTAGCGTGTGTGCAGGTTCCGTGGTGACTGTGCAGGCTGTGTGTTGGCTGTGTGTTGGCGTGTGTGTGGGTTCCGTGGTAACTGTGCAGGCTGTGTGTTGGCATGTGTGTGGGTTCCGTGTTGGCCGTGCAGGCTGTGTGTTAGCGTGTGTGCAGGTTCCATGGTGACTGTGCAGGCTGTGTGTTGGCTGTGTGTTGGCGTGTGTGTGTGTTCCGTGGTAACTGTGCAGGCTGTGTGTTGGCGTGTGTGTGGGTTCCGTGTTGGCTGTGCAGGCTGTGTGTTAGCGTGTGTGTGGGTTCCATGGTGACTGTGCAGGCTGTGTGTTGGCTGTGTGTTGGCGTGTGTGTGGGTTCTGTGGTAACTGTGCAGGCTGTGTGTTGGCGTGTGTGTGGGTTCCGTTTTGGCTGTGCAGGCTGTGTGTTGGCGTGTGTGTGGGTTCCGTGGTGGCCATGCAGGCTGTGTGTTGGCGTGTGTGTGGGTTCCGTGGTAACTGTGCAGGCTGTGTGTTGGTGTGCGTGTGGGTTCCGTGTTGGCCGTGCAGGCTGTGTGTTAGCGTGTGTGTGTGGGTTCCACGGTAACTGTGCAGGCTGTGTGTTGGCGTGTGTGGGGGTTCCGTGGTGGCCGTGCAGGCTGTGTGTTAGCGTGTGTGTGGGTTCCGTGTTGGCCGTGCAGGCTGTGTGTTAGTGTGTGTGTGTGTGTTCCACGGTAACTGTGCAGGCTGTGTGTTGGCTGTGTGTTAGCGTGTGTGTGGGTTCCGTGTTGGCCGTGCAGGCTGTGTGTTAGCGTGTGTGGGTTCCACGGTAACTGTGCAGGCTGTGTGTTGGCTGTGTGTTAGCGTGTGTGTGGGTTCCGTGGTGGCCGTGCAGGCTGTGTGTTGGC
>NW_012282946.1:0-3612 GCF_000151885.1 Dipodomys ordii
TTTTTTTCTGCTTATGTGGTGCTGAGGAATCGAACCCAGGGTCTCACACATGCAAGGCAAGCGCTCTACCACTGAGCCACCTCCTCAGCCCCAGCTTCTTCAATGTTTTAACCAAGGCTAAAATTTGTCCCCGTTTGATCAAGAGAGCTATTAAAAATACTTTCCACTACTATGAAATTGGCACATGAAGCAAAATGTTGAGACGAACGAAAAGGAAGTCTGGACGTGGTGGCTTCTGCCTGTAGTCCCAGCTACTTGAGAAGCTGAGAACATAAGGATCACAGTTTGAGGATAGCTGGGGGCAGAAAAGTTTGTAAGACACTACCTTAAAAATAACCCATCAGGGCTGGGATGTAGCTCAGTGGCAAAGCGCTTGCCTAGCAAGTGCAACGTCCTGGGTTTGATCCCCAGTACCAAAAAAGAAAAGACAAAAAAAATACAGTTAAAAAAAATAACCCATCAACCCCGACTCTCCCCTGCAAACAAACAGGGTTGGAGGTATGGCTCCATTCAAGCAAGTGTAAGGCCCTGAATTCAAAGCCCACAATCACCCCCACCCCCCCACCCACAAGCTTTTAAGGCAAAAGCTGCTTTGTAGGCATTGAGTGTTAAATTGTTCTTTATAAAAAACAGTATAGCTGGCTTTGTGGTTGCAGAAGATTTCATTCACTGTATTTTCACTCTTTCCTACAGACACAATGCTGCCAGTCACACTATTTCTCCCAAACCCCCCATCAGTCTACTACTAAACAGACCATCCACAGCATCCAAACGGCAACTGCTCAAAGGAAGATATAAACTCACATTTTTTTTTAAAGGGCTTCTATGAAGGAAACCTGTTTGTGTCATGCAGTTACTGCTTCCACAGGTGATATAGCACCAACCACACATATTCAACATGTTGGATAAACAAGCAATTATACAACTAAATCACCAATTAATAACCGGGAATTAGCGTATCTTTTCCATGAGAAAAGTTCATTTTAACTTCCTGAACTTCATTATACTACAATTAGTGGTCTCTCCAGTTCTTCAACTTCTACTTGTTAATGTCAATTCTTCATAAAAGTGTGGCCAATGTGTCAAATCATGAACATTGGCTACACAGTGCTTAGAAATAGCATAAAGTCAACCTAGGATAAGCTGTCACAGGTAGCCCAAGACAGCCTTCCAGATCTTTCAGATCCTGAACCGTTTTGTCCTTTGACAGTTAATAACTTGAGTGCAGCTGGTCTTATTTCTTGGATTTTTTAGATCTAATACATAAAAGCATTTTGCAAATCAGGTGTTTTTTTTTGTTGTTTTTTGTTTGTCTGTCATGGAGCTTGAACTCTTTGCCTGGGTGTTGTCCCTCAGCTCTTCAGCTCAAGGCAAGTGCTCTACCACTTGAGCTACAGTGCCACTTCAGGTTTTCTGGTGGCTTATTAGAGATAAGAGTCTCAGACTTTCCTGCCTGGGCTGGCTTTGAACCGTGATCCTCAGATTTCAGCCTCCTGAGTAGCTAGGATTACAGGCGTGAGCCACTGGTGCCCAACTCAAATCAGGTATTTTTTAAAAGTCTACTCCTAAGCTCACTGAACAAAATTAATTCAAATACTCATGATTTAAATTACACTAAAGTACAAGAACTGGAAATGATAGAGCTCACTAACATTCAGTCAGCCTAGGAGCATGGCTAAAGTTGTAGAGCACTTTATTGCCCTGAATTCAAAATACTTTCTTGCAGAGTGTTAGTGGTTCATGCCTATAATCCTACCTACTCAGGAGGCTACGACCTGAGGATCATGGTTTAAAGCCTGGCCAAGTAGAAAGGTCTGTAAGACTCTTATTTCTAATTAATTATCAAAAAGGTGGAAGTGGAACTATGGGTTCAAGTGGCAGAGTGCTATTGTTGAGAAAAATAGCTTAGAGATGGTACCCAAGCTCCAAACTCAAGCCCCAGCCCCCAAAACAAAACACTAAACATATACTTTCTATCTCTCTAATAATTAATTTCACCATATACTAGAATGATAAAAGGCCTAACACTTAGAAAAGAACACTTCAAACTGAAAGACTGCATCTCTCAAGTAAACAAACATCAAAATTGTATCTGAACATAGCATTTAGAAATCTCAAGCTTTAGAAAAAAGCACAAGTCTAACTTAACTCAGAATTGGATATTCCAAACTATTTGTCAGCAACTCGATATATGTTTACTATCATCCCAGAATAAACACTAAAGGCCAGAATTGACTCTATAAAGACAGCTGCTTTGTTTCTTTCTCAATTTTCTACATTGAATAGTTCTTTTAAGCCAAGGTGAAACTGAGTTAAGCTAGAGATCCTTTGGATCTTTCTTTTCTGTAGGTTATTAAAGCAGAACTGGCCCATTAATCTGTCTCACTTAAGAGCAACAATACAGACTTTGTGAAAGAAAAGTGTATTTTAAAAGAATATTTACATTCTGCCCTTTATATGAATGGGCATCCTTCCATCTTAAGGCTTTCTTCCCAGTCACAAATCTTAGGGGGCAATTAATAACAGTCAACATTTAGTGCTTATCATACACCAGGCCTGTTCTAAGCCCACTTAAACTTCTCAATCATTCCACAGACACTACATGCTATTAGTACTATTCCTCATTTTACCGCCGGGCAAATTAACAGGTCCAAAATCTCTAAAGAAGTTAGTGCACAGGTGGGGATTTTAGTTATGTACAAATGCAACTTATAGGAGAGCTATATAGGTAGCAAGTGTAGGACATACAAACTTTAAAACTTTAGCATAAACATCCATGTTTAAACACAAGATCAAATCCCTGGTCCCCCGGCAAACAGAACAGCAGAATGTCCATGTCCCTTTCCACAGTCCCCCTCGAAACTACCACCCCCCTACCCATCACCACCTCCTCACCCCCCCAATTTAACTCGCAGGTTCTTCTGATTAGAGCCCAGGGAGAGAACGCAGGAATTATCTGTGAGCGCATAAGCACAATCTCTTTCTCTGGCCTCAAAGGTGATGCGTAAAGAACCTGGCCGGCCTGGGCCAGGCGCCGACCTTCCCACAGCGTGCGAGGGTCGGGCGTCTTACCTTGTACCGAAGAGCTTGGTGAATGTCGGCAGCCAGCTGTCCTCGCCACCACTGCCCCTCCAGCTCCATGGAACCCGGCGGCGCGCCCGGCCAGACGCGGCAGCTTCAGCCTGCGAGACACGCCCCGGCCAGACGCGGTCACGGCCGCGGCCTCCCCACGACCCCCGGCGCCCCCTCCCCGAGGGGTGTGACCGCCGCCACCCGGGAGCTGTTCCTTCTCCCCGGCTTCGTGCCGAGCCCGGCGCCCACCCCAGGGCCCGCAGTTCCCCACCCGGGGGAGGGCGCTCATTTGGGGAACGGCCCCTCCAGAGGCAGGGCGAGAAGGGATCCACGCGCGGCCCCGGGTCCCCGGAGCCCTGGGTTCCGGGAGCGGGGTCCGCTCCGCCGGGGTGCAAAGCGTCCAGCCAGCAGCCCGGGGGCGAACGCCCGCCCGACTCCGGGTCCCCACGGCAGCGGCCGGCTCGTGGCTCCCCGGGATCTGAGCACCGCGCGGCCCCAGGAGGGGAACAAAAGGCCGGGCCGTCCGGGCTCCGCGCCTCG
>NW_012282947.1:0-1328 GCF_000151885.1 Dipodomys ordii
TTTCTTCTTCGGAGAAATTTTTCTTTAAGTCTTTAACCCACTTATTTATTGGGCAGTTGTTTCTTTGAAGATATGTTGTTGGGGGATTTAATTTTTTGAGTTTCAGGTATATTTTAGATATGAGACCCTTGTCCGTTTTATGGTTAGTGAAGATCTTGTCCCAATCAGTGGGCTTTCTATTGATCTTGCTAGCTATGTCCTTTGCCACGCAGAAGCTCTGCAACTTTATGCAATCCCATTTTTCCAACCTTTCTTTGATTTGTTGTGTTTCTGGGTCTCTTTTAAGAAAATCTGGGCCTGTGCCAAGGAGACCTAGAGTTTCTCCTA
This sequence comes from Dipodomys ordii, assembly GCF_000151885.1. Classification (NCBI taxonomy): domain Eukaryota; kingdom Metazoa; phylum Chordata; class Mammalia; order Rodentia; family Heteromyidae; genus Dipodomys; species Dipodomys ordii. The sequence continues at coordinate 328 of NW_012282947.1, forward strand.
TTCCATCCTGTAATGTTTTCAGAGTGTCTGCTTTGACTCTGAGGTGTTTGATCCATTTGGAGTTTATTCTGGTACATGTATATGTTTTAATATTGAATATTCAAACCAAGCCATGATTAACAAGTAATGAATAACAAAGAAAACATCATAAAGCATCTCTTGTTATTTGTATGAGACCTCACACTTGGCTCTTATTATTTTAGGGTCCAGTAAGGATATTGTGATGACCCAGACACCATTCTCCCTGAATGTCACACTGGGAGAGCTGGTCTCCATCTTCTGCAGGTCTAGCCAGAGCCTCCTAGATAGCGATGGAGATAGCCTTCTGTATTGGTTTCTGCAGAAGCCTGGCCAGTCTCCATAGCAATTGATCCTTCGGTCTTCCAACTAAGTAGCTGGTGTCCCAGACAGATTCAGTGGCAGTGGGTCAGGCACAGATTTCACACTGAAAATCAGCAGGGTGGAGGCTGAGAATTTGGGGGTTTATTACTGTATGCAAGGCATAGAATTGCTTCGCACAGTCATGCAGCCCGTTACAAAACCTCCTTACTTGGCCTGGCCCAGCTGTCCTCATATTCTGTTTGTTGGGGTACAGCACAACAGATTCTTTGGTCAGTATAGCATAAAAAGATTGAATGATTCAGGATCCCACAGCTGAGCCATAGAAAGGTAGGGGCCTGAGTATTCACTAGAGCCCCTGATAGCTTCCACATTCTTGATATGACAAAGACGTGGGAGAATGAAGACATCCAGGTTTCCTGGAGCAGCCAAGTAAGCAGAATATACGGGTTTACTTATAAATTCATTTCAATCTTCTGGATTCAGTGTACCTGTAATGGTAAATTCATTTATGACTACAGACATATTATTGGTGCTGAGGCTGACTCAAAGGAACCAGAGCTCAGCTGCTGTTGTTGTTTTAAATAAACCTTTCAGGCAATTGTTGACTGGTAAGGTTTTATTTTATTCATTATATAACTTGTCTTCTCATTTGTTTTTTT
>NW_012282948.1:0-2779 GCF_000151885.1 Dipodomys ordii
AGGAATCGAACTCAAGGCCTTGAGCATGCAAGGCAAGCGCTCTACCACTGAGCCACCTTCCCAGCCCGAGTTTTTGATTTTTTTTTTTTTTGTCGGTTGTGGGGCTTGAACTCTGGGCCTGGGCGTTGTCCCTCAGCTCTTCAGCTCAAGGCGAGCGCTCTACCACTTGAGCTACAGCGCCACTTCCTGGAGTTTTTGATTCTTGAAGTAAAAAAAAAAAATTGCAATCTGGGAACTGATGGCTCATACTTGTAAATCCAAGCTACTGCTGGGCTCGAGTGGCTCATGCCTATAATCCTAGCTACACAGGAGGCTGAGATCTGAAGATTGGGGTTCAAAGCCAGCCCAGGCAGGAAATTCCCTGTGAGACCCTTATCTCCAACTAACCACCAGAAAACCAGAAGTGGTGGTGTGGCTCAAGTGGCTGAGTGCTTGCATTAAACTAAAGAGTTCAGGGACAGCGCCCAGGTCCTGAGTTCAAGCCCCGCAACTGATTAAAAAAGCTACTCAGGAGGCTGGGATTTGAGGATCACAGTTGTTAGCCAGTCTGGCAGAAAGTCCATGAAATTCTTAATTCCAATTAACTGGCAAAAAGCTGGAAGTGGATCTGGTTTAAGTGGTAGGACCTTAGCTTTGTACAAAAAAGCTCAGGGACAGTGACCTGAGTTCAAGCCCAGGACTGGTGCACACACCACACTCTCTCTCTCTCTCTTACCAGTTAAACCATATCCTACCCTGTTTCTTTAAAAAAAAAATTAACATAAGGTGGGCCTCACATCCTGATCACTATATGTGGTATCTCTGATCTTCCCAGAGACTGCCTCTCAAAGTTGGGATCTCAAATGAATTGCACCACATCTGATTTATTCAGATAGGGTCTTTAAAACTTTGCCAGGGCTTACCTTGATCCTGTCATCCTGATCTCCACCACCCAAGTAGCTGGAATTACAGCTGTTTGCGAAGACTTTTTATTTTCGATGCTGGGGATGGAACTCAAGACTTCATACATGATGGGTGAACACTTGTGTAATCTTTTGGAAATGTCTCATGCTATTTATCTATACTATTTTGTGTGTGTGTGTGTGTGCCCATGCCAGTCCTGGGGCTTGAACTCAGTGCCTAGGTGTGTTCTTGAGCTTTTGTGTTCAAGGCTAGAGCGTTGCCACTTGAGCCAGATTTACTTCCTGATTTTTTAGCAGTTAATTGGAGGTAAGAGTTTCATAGATGGGGCTGGGAAGGTGGCTCAGTGGTAGAGCACTTGCCTTGCATGCCTGAAGCCCTGGTTTTGATTCCTCAGCACCACATAAGCAAAAAAAGAAAAAATCTGGAATTGCAGCTGTGGCTCAAGTGGTAGAGTGCTAGCCTTGAGCTGAAGAGCTGAGGGACAGCGACCAGACCTCTCCCCACCCCCCCCAAAAAAAAAAAAGTCTCATGGACTTTCCTGTCCCAGCTAGCTACAAACCTCCACCCTCAGATCTCGGCCTCGGGAGTAGCTAGTATTACAGGCATTAGCAACAGGCCCAGTTCAACTACTTTTTAGCCCTCCAATTTGCTATTTCCTAATAATTTAGCCATCTCTACATTCACCAAAGATGTCCACACCTTGCTTATAGTTTCCCTTACTTTCCTATATTTAACTTACAACATTTAATTTCCCTGGCTTCTCATTTCCACTCCATTGCCCAGTCCTGCTCTAATGTGATTTAGTTGACAAAAATCTACTTTGTCACATTGACCTCAGGACTATTCCAACCTTGTTTGCACTGGACTGTCCACAGTTATTACACAACTCTGCAGTTCTCACAATTCATACATCGACCTCCAGGCAGTGTGAATTTTAAGTCTGATCACCACAGTTGTAGTGTCATAGAGTTTGTCCACTTGTGGCAACAAAATCTTAAAGCTTAGACAAATGTTAGCATTCAGATTGCTTCTGCTTCTAGATAGCCGAGTTCAAAGTGACTTCATCCACATGTAGATGAGGTACTTGTAATGAGACCTTCAAATCTTCCACATTTTCTTCATTCTCTGGTCTCCTTGCCTACGAACTTCATGCGTACAGCATACAATCGTTCCGAGTCAAGTCGCTGATAGTTCTTTCCCTTGCACATCTATCTACGTTGTTTCCATGCGTCTAGTGGATTAACAGGTGACCTGCTTCTAGTCCAAATTTCATCCTTTCCCTTGAGTTAAGTGTCGAATGTTACAGGTACCCGGGGTCTGGGACCACAGCGTCCCCCCACCCCGCCCCGGCCCCGACGCCTCACACAACCCGAAGGCCCGCGCCCTCGCCCGGGGAAGCTTCTCAGCAGCAGCAGTCTGGGTTTGCTGTCTTCCGTCCGGGACGTGGGACAGGACCGAGACCAGTCAGCTGGGTAAATCCTCAGTCACTAAATCACGAGTGCAGTCCGGATCTCCAGCCGAAGGCCTGGCTTGCCCCAGCGCTCCAACTTGGCCGCGCCTCCCAGGGCTCTCGCGAGATTTCGTGCCACCGCTCCGCGCGCACTTCTCGCGAGGCTGCAGGCAGGGCTGGGCCCGACATGGCGGAAGGTAGGTTTTTTTTTTTTTGTGGCTCGAAGCGGGAAGACGCGTTGCCGTCGGGGCGCGGGCTTGCGGGTAGAACCGCCCCGGGAGCGGCTCTCGGCAGTGGTGGCTGGGCCCAGTGGGTCTCGGAGCCCTCTTTTCTAGCCCCCCTGCAGCTGCGAGGGCCGGGGTCCTGAGCGCGGTTCCTATGGCAACGCCCCTCCCGCGGAGGCCGCGGGAGCCGGGAGGCTGCGGG
>NW_012282949.1:0-2334 GCF_000151885.1 Dipodomys ordii
TGTGAACATACTGTACAGAGGGGTTACAATTGCATGGGCAGGATAATGCGTACATTTCTTACCAAGCATTGCAGCCTCCTCCTTTGTTTACCCTTCCCAGCCTCCCAGTTATGTTCAATTTATAACCATTTGGTCTTTCGGGAAAAAAGGAGCATTTAAAAACTATTTAAAACTATTAAAACTGTGGGAAAAATTCCTAAAAACATTGATAGTCTTAAAAAACAGTGAATGTCAGTTCATACCCAAAGGCAAATACATAGCCTGGAACGAGTTCTCTGGAAGTTAAAGGGCTACTGCTCAAGGTTTTGTTAATCCATAAGGCCTGACTAGGGTCCCCAGGTAAAATATCTTGTCTAAGAATTGTACTTATTTGCCTTTGAGGGCATTTGGAGTGATGCTAAGCAGTTAAAGTTATTAGAAAGTAGCTGATGGTTTGTTTCTAAAACATTTTGCTCAAATTTTGGTCTTTCCTTAGAGTAACAGGATGAGAGATTTTACTGAATTCATAAGATATTGTGGAAAATGTAAAAGAACAAGGAACTTACAGAGTCAATACTTTGCGCAAACATTATAGAAGCCTTCTCAGTCTGTGGCTCTTCAGGAATGAATTCACATCCTTTTTCAAACAGTCCTGTTAATTTGTCAAATTTGCATGCTTTGTCTTTGATACAACTGCCTCCCTGGCAGATCTGTACTCTATTTTTACCAGTAAGTGCTTTTGAACATCTGAAAATATATTAAGGTTAGATGTTTAGGCAATGTAATAATTTCAAATGGAATAACAGTTTTGTTTGTGATTTCTTCTCCTAAACTGAGGAACAAACATATAACCTCAAAATTATTAGATTTCTATAAAAGTCATTTCTGCTGGTAGAAAGTATCTGAGGGCTACTAAAACATTACTGGAACTTCTATGAAGTGAAAAAGCTAAGTCTGTTAACATTAGTGAGGATTGAGATCCTCAGGCTCCTTCTAATCTCTCCTTCTCATACTTGGAAGTAAGGAGCCTTCTTTGTTTCCAACTAAAGATTTGTTGATATTTCCCAACTGTTTTTAATTGGCTTATTCCACATAGGTTTTGCATAGCTCTTCGTTATTTAACAATATTATGTTACATGCTTATAAATCGAGTTTGTTATAAATGGAATGGTTTTCTGGTCATATTTACTTTTTATTTACTTTTGAGTATATAAATAATTTGTGAGTATGATAGAGTACTTGTAAATTCACACACAATTTATCTTAAAGAAGGAAAGAAAAAGCTAAACATTTTACCATTAGAATTATATTATTGTTAACATGTTGAAATATTTATTATATCACTGTAGCATTGTACACAATTTGTTTTCTGTGTTTAAATAATTGGAATGTAAGTATGTTTAAACTGTTAAAATATAATTTCATATTATTGAAAATATTTTTAATAATTTCATCTTTTGATATGATATGAATTCAGCTAACCTTGTTTAGTTTAATTTCTCCCCTACTTTTTCAGTACTGCAAATAAAATTTAAATGAATAAAAAACTTTCACATGAAGTTTTGACTCTACTTCCAAGTTTTTCATGTGCTTGACATCCAGAGTTGTCAAGAAAGCTCATTCTATTATTTCCTCAAGAGGGATTTTTGTGTGTGTGTGTGCAGAAAGCAGTAAATTTTTATTGTAAGTAATTTTCCGGTGATATGGCTGGCAGAGGTCTCTGTTGTACTTGTATTCAATTACTTCTTTGATTTCCCTTAACCCTCAGGCTTTTCAGGAGTCATTTTCTCCTTCTGATACTTAGCAAGGTCAAAGAGGGATTTTTTTAAACATGAAATTTACTGAGCCAAGAAAGAGGAAAGCATTTCAAAATTTGGTGTGTCACCCAGCCATTGTATTTCTTCTTTTGTGAATTATATATTCTCTTCTGCTTAGTTTTCTGTTAGGATTTCATGGAGTTCTAACAATGAGCAAAGATATAATGGGAGCAGACCCTGCTGACAGAGCCTGAATGTCATAATCACTGTGGAGTGTGGGGAACAGCAATGCTCATGTGTGAGAAATGGGAGATCAAGGCTGGATTCTGAGCTCAGTGCAGCTCCCCCTGGAAAGGACCCTGCTGAGGCAGGACTCTCAATGAACCACAACTTAGGACATCTAAAGCTATCAACCAAGCAAGACTGGAAACAAAAGTAGGGAATGTGTTGATTCAACTTTTAGGTTTTTTTGTTTGTTTGTTTGTTTTTGTCTGGTTGTACGGCCTGAACTCTGGGCCTGGGCACTGTCCCTCAGCTCTTCAGCTCAAGGCTAGTGCTCTACCACTTGAGCCACAGCGCCACTTCCAGCTTTTTCTGC
>NW_012282950.1:0-1528 GCF_000151885.1 Dipodomys ordii
ATTGAGGAATGTTCCATGGATTCATAATTTTTCCAGAACTTTCATCATAAAGCCTTTGTTGGATCTTGTCAAATGCCATATTTATAAGATGATTTCTTTGTTGCTTTGTATGACCCTCCCCCACAGTATAACCCCTGCTTTCACTGATTTGAAGTTGGTATAATTTGTGGAGGGGAAGGGAAAAAACAAATCGTTTAAATAGGGATACAGGTGGACCCATTGCAACAATGAGATGTACAAATCGTTATGTTGAAAAACAAACTTTACAACTTTTGGGGGGGATGGGGGGAAGGTGAGGGAGATGGGAAGGAATGGGAAGGGGAAACAAAGGAGGAGGCAACAATGCTTGATAAGAAATGTACTCATTATCTTGCCCATGTAATTGTTACCCCTCTGTATGGTATTTTCACAATAAAAACAAAACAAAACAAAAACAAAAAAAAAAAAAAAAGAATTCAGCTCCAGCTAGAAATTTGCTACTGTAGAAGCTGGACAAAAGAAGATGCTGAGGGCCAGAATCTAGAAATGGCTGTAGGAATGGTAAGGGAATGTCAATATTTGGAAAGAAAAATGGGAAACTTTGTAGGGGTTTGCTTTTGAGACATTTTAAGGTTATTAGCTGATCTAAATATTCTCCTGCTATGTATGGGTTATAGGATTTGGGACATACCAACACTTTAAGTACATCTGAATAGGATCGTTACAATCTGTAATTTTTTTAAACTACTGGAACCTGAGCATACCTAAAACTTTGCTATCTTACCAAAAATTGTAAAATACACATCCAAACCATAGAACTGTATATCTACAAGGTTTAATGGGAAAAAAAAACCTATGATTAAATATGCTTGGAGAAGTAACTGTTATTATCAGCCAAAAGAGATACAACCCATACCCATAAGAAAAACAGTAACCATGAAACTAATAATAATTATAATTTAACAAGTGATGAATAGCAGTAATTGAACTCTGATATAACAGAAGACACCCTCAACGAGACCTTTAGCAATCCAGGTATTTATAAATGTATTTATTACTAAAAAATTGTAACATTTTTCCTATATTCATGTTGAATTTAAGCACTAAGGGATTTTTTATTTTGCATATCATTAGAGACTTCAATTGATTCTAGTAAAAATTTTAGCTTTAGTTACTATTATTAGACATCAGTTGACCTTTAATAGTTCATGCAATTTATATCATCTGTAGAATAAAGGCCTATAGAATTTCAGAGCAAATCCCAAAGTTTATATAATGTTGGGTTAATCTAAAATGGAGTAAAGGCAAAATCCAAGGTGATCAACAAGGTGAAATGTCATTAGCCTCCATTGCCAGACTTTTATTGCTGGCCTAGATCATCTTTCAAGTCTAATTTTGTTCTGAAATCCTCTTGCTTTATTTTTTTTTAGGAACTTTAATTCAATGGTTCTTTTTATTTCTTTTTTTTATTGTGAAAATACTGTACAGAGGGGTTACAATTACATGGGCAAGATAATGAGTACATTTCTTATCAAGCATTGTAGCCTCC
>NW_012282951.1:0-1207 GCF_000151885.1 Dipodomys ordii
TGGCGCTGTGCTGTGCTGCGCTTGGCCGGCCACTGGGCTCGTCTGGGACGTGCTCCGTCGGTCCGGAGAGAACCTGCAGATCCGCAGCTCCACCATGGGGCTGGCCCCGCCACGGCTGCTGTTGGGGCTCCTTCTCCCCGCGCTGTGGAGTGGAGGTGAGTGCCTCCCGCTCCGGGCCAGGCCGGGGTCCGAGGGCCCGCAGCCACCGAGGGGGATCGCGGGCACCCGGCGCGCACCGCTGCTGGCCAGCTTGCGTTCACCTCTCCCCCACTTACCTACCCATGCCTACCGGTCACGGAGCGGGCGAACCCAGCCATCCACGGATCGCAGCTCTCCCGCGAGCCCTCGACTGCCCCGAGGGCTCCCGGTCCGGACCGTGGGTGCAGGCTTCGTGGGTCCCTCATGAGTGGCACGGGCGCGCGGCAAGTCCACCAGCTCCGGGCTGTACGGAAAGTAGGGCGCACATCTGGTCCAGAACGCGCCAAGAACTTCCTCCTAGACAGCCTGGCCCGGGTGGACCCCTCTCTAGGGTTTCTTGGAGCCCCAGACTTGAGTCTCCCTTGGGACCCATGCGCCAAGGAAGAGCAGGCTTCGAGGTAGAAATCTGCCCAGATTGGGCGTGCAACTGGGGCGGGAGGCGTCCCGGCCGCTCCCACTGGGCACTTAGGAGCAAGTTTGGCCCTCTCCTTTGAAGGGACCCCGAGGGAGTGTGGATACCTGGGGGAGCGGAGCGCGTTTCTTTCCCGTTGCGGTAGGACAGAATCTAGTATGCCAGGTCAGGGCGCGTCTAGATTTAGCCCGATTCTGCCAAGTGCAGTGACTAGTAGTAAGAAGCCTGGACTGGTCAGTGCCGGCCAGGAAGGTTTCTCTGTGTTTGCTTGGGGTGGGCGGTTTCAAGTATGATCCATGGTGTGCTTCTTGAAGAGGCTGGAGGAAATTTATGAGGTGTTAATGATAACTGGAGGACATGGGGACCCCGAATAAAGTCATCTCAATTACTCTCCCTCCTCTAAAAGGTTCTATGTCCATTTAGAGTGGGGCTTTTAACTTTTGCTCATAATTGATTGAAGTTAGGGTCTGGCCAAATTTTTGCCCATTGTAGTTGAGATTACAGATACAGCAGAAAGGATGGTCCAGCCTTGCCAGATAAACCAGGGAAGATCCTGACTGAAAAATAAGAAAAGCACAAAGATGTATTTTGTGTGTG
>NW_012282952.1:0-2151 GCF_000151885.1 Dipodomys ordii
ATGAGCTAAGAAGGCAGACTGGGTGCTAGTGTCCCTCCATTTCCTAAAGTGTCTAGGCCAGTAGAATTGAGAGCACATTTCACACTTTGGTAGATCCTTTTTAAAAATTTAATTAGTGTCACAGAGTAATATTTTAATAATACATGGATACAGTGTGTAATGAGGGAAACTGGGATATCCATTACCTCAAACATTCATTCCTTAGCTCTTTGTGTTAGGGAATTCCAAAATCTTCTCTGTTATTTTGAAATAGAAAACAGTATCAACTATTACTGTGCTATAGAGTAAAGAAGTCAGTCCTCTGAGAACCCTTTTGTCTGATCATCCCTTCTGTCTTATTTCTCTCACACTAGTGATCACTCATACTTTCAGGCAGATGCTTTTTTTTACCTTTTTTTTTTTTTTAGTGCTGAAGATTGAACCCAGGGTCTTACACATGCTGGGCAAGAATTCTGCTACTGACCTACATTCTCAGCTCTAGATACCCCTTTTTAAAATTTGTTTACATTAGTTATACAGGGGCAATTTCATTTTTACATTTCGTTTTTCTTTTCTTTTTTTTTGCCTATTGTGGGGCCTGAACTCTGGGCCTGGGCACTATCCCTCAGCTCTTCAGCTCAAGGCTAGCACTCTACCACTTGGGCCAGAGCACTACTTCGGCTTTTTCTGTGTATGTGGTGCTGAGGAATCGAACCCAGGGCCTCATGTATACAAGGCAAGCGCTCTACCACTGAGCCACCTTCCCAGCCCCTCATTTTTACATTTCTATGCACTCTGGATATTTCTTGGGGGGGGGGAACTTCCCATGAGCCCATAGTATTGCTATAGTTTTTATTGCAAAGTGACTGAAAACCAAACATAAAACCAGATGTAACTTTCCCAATTTTTAGAGTCCCGTGAGTCTCCAATAAAGGGATGATTTAAGTGCAAAGAAAAGAAATGCTATAAATATAAACAAAACAGTTTAATGAGATGGATGGTGATGTTTGGCTGAAGCTACATCACAACTTTCCATGCTTCTGTGGGCAACTGCCACTGAGCTGGCTTTTCAGAGCTCACAGGCTGGCAGTGTTGCATGCTTGGGATGTGACATTTCTTCCATTTTCTCTGTAAAATCTTTTATCATGCATCTGATTTCATTTGGATTTTCTTGATTGGAATGCATATTTTGTTTTATTGATTTTTTTAATGCTGGTATTGGGGCTTGAACTCACTCGACTTTGTCACTCAAGACTGGGACTTTTACCACTTGAGCCACACTGCCACTTCTAGCTTTTTTGTGGTTAATTGGAGGTTAAAGAGTCTCATGGACCTTTCTGCCTGGGCTTGATTTGAACTATGATCATCAGATCTCAGCCTCCTCTGTAACTAGTGAACCACTAGTACTGGAATATATCATTTATATTCAACCATAACACCCTCTGTCTACTTTCCTATGAACATAAGACAATTACAGTTGTGGTCTCTACAATTGTAGACACACATGCAAACTTGAAAGTTGGGACCTGAAGCCTTGTGCTTAAGAGACATGGTTAACAACCAATATCTCCCATATTGGCCTGACTCAACTATCTAGTAACTGATACCAAGGAAAAATGTTATATGCTTCTAAGAAGTCATCACTTTTCTAGTAAAACGGAGATATGTGACTCACAAAGTTGTTTCATGGGGATTGAATAGATGAAGGGCACATGGTGGATATTTAATAAATGTTAGCACATTATACTTAAGCACATTATACTTAAGTCAGGGAGCAGTTAGTGTTAGTTAACAAAAGAGGAAACAGACTTCAGGAGGTTCTGACTCATCTGAGATAACACAGCTAGTAAGAAACAGCACAGGAACTCAAAGGTGTAGGCCTTTGGCTGTTTTATTTATTTATTTCTTGCTATGACTGAGCTTGAGGTACTTCCCACCCTGGCAAAAAGTGAGCAACGTAACATAATCGCTTACTACTGAAAACCCTGTCATGTCTGGAGTCACCCTGCAAAGTGACTGTCCTAATAGCAAGGAGAAACTTGCAATCATTTGCAGTCTGATTCTTCTAGTTTCTGCTCTAAGGGGCTAGGTGTGATCTTTACAGATAGACATTCTTATTTCCCTGTCTGGTGTTCCTTTCTTTAGTGTTCTTTTTTGGGGGGAGAGTGGGGG
>NW_012282953.1:0-2646 GCF_000151885.1 Dipodomys ordii
AGGAAGGAAGGAAGGAAGGAAGGAAGGAAGGAAGGAAGGAAGGAAGAAGGGAGGGAGGGAGGAAGGGAGGAAGGGAGGAAGGAAGGGGGAGGGAGGGAGGGAAGGAAGGATGGAAGGAAAGGAGGGAAGGAGGGAGGAAGAAAAGAAAGGAATGAGAGAGGGAAAGGGGAAGGAAAGGAGGGAGGAAGAGAAAAGGAGGGAGGGGGAAGGAAAGAATCTCATAGGCTTGAGCTTTGGGTGAATTTTTGTTGCTTTCTTTTCAGAAAGTTAGTTCTTAGTTCTTTTTGTTACAACTTGCTTGTTAGTATGCTGGAGATCAATCAAGTATTGACTGTGCAGTTATTTGTAAGTATCTCCCACAACTCAATAGAAAACAATCATTACCTTGGAAGTGGAAAAGTTTGATACACTCTTTTCCCTATGGTCATTCTGAAAGATTTTAGTTTTAAACAAAACTAGGATGGTGAACAGACATACGTTTAAGATTTCTGGATTATGGCATAAAACCTCTAGCTATCATAAAATAACACAGTGTGTTTAGCATATTAATGATACGTATTCCATAATGCTGACTTTCTCCTTTGATTAAATATATGGGACTCATCAGAGTAAAAAAAGAGGATAACTGACCTTTAAAAGCAGTTTCACTCTGGATCTCTTGGCTATAATTCTTTTCTCATTTTAACAGAACAGATTTTAGATTTTAATGCTTATGAATATTTTAGAGTTCTACTTATTTTTTCCCCTCTCTGTGAAATACTTATCATGAAAGTGATTTTTTTTTGATATCAGCATGCACATTCCCACTCTTGCAAGCTCCTTTCTGGCTAGAAGCAGATCACACACTCATCCCATATCACCATGGTATTCCTCAAAAGCAACTGTGTAGTCCTAATTTGTATTGGATCTGGGCAAAGATAATTAACTTGCTTGTCCAGTAGGACAATTGCTTCAAATGGCACCCGGTGTTGGAGCTAACACTGTGAGTTAGTAATATTTATGTTTCAGGAAACATCCATAACTCCATGGGGAGAAGGTTACTTCTTTCTATCCATGTTCTAGAAACCAACAAATGACATTGCAGGCTATTATCATAGTCATCTAACTGGGCTTAAAAGCATGAAAAGTTGTCTCAGATATATACTAGTTATTGCAAATAAGGGAAACCATGGGACCTATGTTTCTTTGGGCCTGGTTTACTTCACTTAGTATATGTCGGAGACAAGCATAAATGGTAAGATAAGTTGATGTTAGGCGAAATGAACTCCAAGATAAGGACTCAAGTGGTTTTTCTTTCTTGTTATTGTTTTTAACATATTTATAAGATGATTTCTTTGTTGCTTTGTATGTCCCTCCCCCACGGTAGGTATAACCCCTGTTTTCACTGTATTTGATGTTGGTATAATTTGTGGAGGGGAAGGGAAAAAACAAATTGTTTATATAGGGATATAGGTGGACCCATTGCAACAATGAGATGTACAAGACATTATGTCGAAAAATGAACTTTACAACTTTGGTGCAGGGGGGAGATGGGAAGGCATGGGCAGGGGAAACAAAGGAGGAAGCAACAATGCTTAATAAGAAATGTGCTCATTACCTTGCTCATGTAATTGTAATCCCTCTGTATGGTATTTTCACAATAAAAAAGCATGAAAACTAACCTAGAAAATAAGACACAAGAGTGTTTAGAACTAAGTCTGTTTATAATATGGGTTATTTAAATACATATGTGTTACCAAAGCAAACTAGTGAACAGTTCTAGTGAACTGAATCTCCACCTTGAGAAAAGATCACCTTAGGCTTGTTACACAGTTGAGCACATTTGTTCCTGTGCACTCATTTGTTCATTCATTCACCTTTCAGACTCCTGAGAAGGAAGAGCAGAAGAATAAGATGGGGAAAATAATGATCCCCCTCTTACCCCACCCATCATGAGAAGTTCTACTTTTGGTCTGTAGTGCAGGAAAGATTAGAGGGACTAGATGCAGTAACAGGGGGTGGAGGGGTTTTCACTGCCAATTTTCAAGGAACTTAGTAACCACAGCAAAATCCCCTATGATGAAAGCAAGTATCAGGATGGAAGCAGTGTTCTGTTCAACCCAGGACACACCAGTATTAGGTTAGATTAGAAGGGTCTAGAAGCTTGATAGTTGCCCTGTTTACCATCTTCCTAGTGCAGGCATTGGTAGAGTTCCATTTCCAAAAGGAAATGTGAAATTAAGAATTCTTTCTCATCAACAATGCAGTAGGCTTCCCTTCTGTCCACATCCCCTCCAGCATCTATTGTTATTAGAATTCTTGATTATAGCCATTCTAACTGGGGTGAGGTGGATCTCAATGTTGTTTTGATTTGCATTTCTTTTATGGCTAGAGAGGTTGAGCATTTCTTCATGTGTCTATTGGCCATTCTTCTTTCCTCTTCAGAGAAGAGGAAAGTCTTTAGCCCACTGATTTATTAGGCAGTTGTTTCTTTGAGGATTTGTTGTTGGGGGATTTAATTTTTTGAGTTCCAAGTATATTTTAGATACGAAACCCTTGTGCATTGTATGGTTAGTGAAGATCTTCTCCCAATCTGTGGGCTTTCTATTGATCTTGCTAGCTATGTCCTTTACCATGCAGAAGCTCTGCAACTTCATGCAATCCCAT
>NW_012282954.1:0-1342 GCF_000151885.1 Dipodomys ordii
ATCTGGTGGTGAGGAGCACATGACCTATCAATGCACTAGGCAAGGGGTTGGTAAACGGGAACCGGTGGTCTAAATTCTGTCTTCTACTTATCTTGGTTGGTTTGTTTTTTTTTGTTGTTTGGCCTATGAAAAAATGGTATATGAAAGCATATAAAATTTAAATTTCATAAACACTTATTTGCATAGTCTCTGGCTGCTTTCCTATTCTAGTGTTAGGGTAGATGGTCAACAAAGACCATCAGAACTGCAAAGTCTAAATTATGGACTCTGGGTTCTTCATAGAAATAATTAGCGAACCCTGTTCCAGAAGAACCAGTTTTCTTAGAGAAGCAAGACAGGATTATTTGTGTGTATGACAGTTGTGGGGCTTGAACGCAGCCTCATGCTCTCACTTGGCTTTTTCACTCATGGCTTATTGTCTACATTTGAGCCATGCTTCCACTTGTAGAATTTTTTAGGTGGTTAATTAGAATAAGAGACGCACAGACTTTTCTGCCTGGGCTGGCTTTCTAACTACAATCTTCAGATCCGAGCCTTCTGAGTGTTGCCAGGATTACAGGCATGCAGCACCACACCCAGCATGTTTTTAAGAGTAGACTTTAATGCAGATTATATTTAATTCCTAATCAATGAGGAGGCTCAGATTTGCTTCCTTTCTAGACAATCCTCTGGCCTCCTTATATCTATACTGAGGATGTCTGCTGAAGCAGAAACTGCAAACATGTCAAGTACATGCTACTTTCGTGCTCTCTGTAGAGGAGAAAGAAAGCCTTAGAACTAATGGGGAAAAATGATTTTTAAGGAGTTTTATTTTGCTCCTTAAATGGCTCTACCAACGCTATCTGAGGACCTGCCACGTTGTCTTATTAACTTTTTATTTCCCCTTGAGTAGAGACAGCTTTGCCACTTCAGAAGGATTTCATTTGAAACCTTATTGTTTAGAGAAGTTTCCACTGTTGTCTAGGATGGAATCCAGCCCTGGCATACCACGGAGAGCAGATGCTGCTGTGTACTGTCTGAGGGTCAGATTAGCTGTCCTTTGTTTGCTGGAGAACTCCTCCTCATCTTAATGAGTAGGCTCAGAGTTATCAAGAGGGTCCCCCAGATACATAGTGCAGGTGTACAAGATGTTTGAAAAATATGCAACTATATGTGGCTGCACTTTATGATTGCCAACACTTTTCAGAAATACATTATTTTCTATATTTGTTGATAGAGTTTTAAAATTCCAATAAAAGCAAAAAGATAATGTAGGATTGCTCCACAAATGTTTTATATGCTCAGTTTATTGAATCTGTTTTTGTATTTTATTTTGTGTGTGTGTGTGTGTGTGTGTGTGTGT
>NW_012282955.1:0-1477 GCF_000151885.1 Dipodomys ordii
ATGAAAGAGAAAAATTTTGTTATAAAATACTGGCTACATATTCTGTTACTTCAAAAGTCTCTTCAAACCATTTATAAACAGATAGTATTTCATTTCAAATACAAGCATTGATTGTTTCAGGAAATAAAAGACTTCTTCTTACATTTGGATCAATAGTAATGATTTATTGCCAGTATTTTTACAACTTCACCTCATTAATTGGTTACAGCTGTTGAAAATATTAGAGTGAGATTTTGAAATTGTCACTAGCTCTAAAAATGTCACACTAAGTTCAAAGTTGTACATTTTGTTTGCATAACAGAAGGCAGAGATCTGAAGGATCTCATTTCAAAGTTCGGCAGAAATGTCTGTAAGACTCCATCTCCAAAGTGACCAGTGAAAAGCTGAGCTGATGGCCAGGCTGAAGTGATAGATCACCAGCTGAATAAGCACTGTGTGGCAAGCATTAGGCCCTGAAGTCAAACTTCAATCCACTTGCCCAGGAAAAAAAAGTATATCTTTGTGTATGTCTGTGAGGGTACAACATTCTTCTTTAACTTGGCTGCAATTTGATTCTATTTCTGATTATTTACTTGTGGCTTCTCCATATACCTAGATTCACACAGGACTCAAATCAGCTCCTCTTTTGTTGTTCTTGTTCTGGTACTGGCCTTGCTCCCTCAATTAGCTTTTTTACTACGATGGAGATTTATTGCTTGAGCCATATCTCTACTTCTGATTTTTTTGGTGGTTAATTGGCGCTAAAAGCCTCACAGTCTTTCCTGACTGTTCTGGCTTCAAACCTCAATCCTCGGACCTCAGTCAGCTAGTGTTGCAAACCACTAATATCAGGCTCAATTCAGCTACTTTTTACTGCAAGTTTCCTTCTGTAACATTAATTAAGTTGATCTTTATATTCTCAACATCAGACAAATACAAGCTATCCCTTATTTGTTCTTATGCTTTTGGAGACTCTTTGAGATCTGAATGGTGAATTGCCTGCAGATAACCAGATATCTATATTTTGTAACTAAAAAATGTTCATATAAACAATTTGATCATCTTTATTCAGTGAAAATTTAGTTCACATATGAGTGCTTTAGTTGAAAGCATTTATATACATGTATATTATGCATATATTTCAAATTAATGTATCTCTTAAGTCTCAAATTTTCAATATAAATTTTCAAAGCCATGTTTTTCATATGTTCATTATGATTTACACATATTTCAAATGTAGAATGTGGCTACCAGTGAAATTTCAATAGATCTCCTTTTGACAACCTGTTTTGAAAGAGAACATGACACATGTTTGTAGCTGTCACCTTGAGATAATTATTTATGAAAAACTAGAATGGCTGAAAGGGAAACCAGGTGTAGGCTATTTTAGCATGTGCAAATTATTCCACTTAATCTATCTTCCTACTACCACTACTATATCCACCAAACTTCTTCACAGAAAACCAAGGAGTCCAGTGAGTTGGGCGGGGGGGGGAGG
>NW_012282956.1:0-3255 GCF_000151885.1 Dipodomys ordii
TTTTTTGTCCTTCATGGGGCTTGAACTCTGGGCCTGGGCTCTATCCCTGAGCTCTTCAGCTCAAGGCTAATGCTCTACCTCTTGAGCCACAGTGCCACTTCCAGTTTTGTGAGTGGTTTATTGGAGATAAAAGTCTCATAGACTTTCCTGCTCAGGCTGGCTTTGAACCACAATCCTCAGATCTCAGCCTCCTGAGTAGCTAGAATGACAGGCGTGAGTCACCGGTGCCCAGCCCTGAGCTTCTTTTGCTCAAGGCTAGGATTCTACCACTTGAGCCACAGCATCACTTCCAGTTTTATAGGTTTGTTCGTTTATATGGTACTAAGGAATCAAACCCAGGACTTCATACATGCTAGGCAAGCACTCTACCACTAAGCCACATTCCCAGCCCACTAGCCACTCTTTTGGTGTGTGAGTTTTGTCTTCCCAAACAGATTTAATTATCTTAAGACAAGATAGCCCTGGGTTTGATTCCTCAGTAGCACATAAACAGAAAAAGCCGGACGTGGCACTGTGGCTCAAACTAGCCTTGGGCAAAAGAAACTCAGGGACACAATTCAAGCCCCAGAACTGAGGGGGAGCACGAGTTGTCATTATTGTTCCTCTCTTTGCTGCCAAAATCTCTTTTTGAGCAATTATCCAACATTTGTATTCTGAAGATAGGAAAGTCTATTAAATCATGCTGACTTGAACCAATGGAAAGAAAGTGCCTTAACAGCCAAACGCTGGTGGCTCACACCTGTAATCCTAGCTAGTCAGGAGGTTGAGCTCTAAGGATCAAAGTTCAAAGCAAGCCTGGCAGGAAAGTCTGTGAGACTCTTATCTCCAGTTAATCATCAGAAAACTGGAACTGGCACAGTAGCTCAAAGTGGTAGAGTGCTAGGCTTCAGTGAAGGAGCTCAGCAACAGCAATCAGGCCCTGAGTTCAAGCCCCTCTATCAACAAGACAAAAAAAAAAAAAGCACCTTAACAGAAAATGGGACTATGTCCTAGTACCAGTGGCTCATACTTGCAATACTACATAGTCAGGAGACTGAGATCTGAGCCAGTTAGAGCAGACAAACCAGAGAGACTCTTATCTCCAATTCACCAGCAAAAAGCCAGAAGTGGTGTGGCTTAAGTGGTAGAACACCAGCCTTGAATAGAAAAAGAAAGAAAGAGGGAGGGAAAGTGAGAGAGAAAGACCATGAAGAGTTACCCTATGGCTATGTGACCATAGTTCCAAGTTTCCTAAGTAGAAAAGGACAAAGAAACCAGCATGTCATTTTGTACTGATCTCTAATATTCTTGTACTCTTATTTGGCTTCTTGCATTTGCCATAATTATACTTAATGTTCTATATCTACTTTCAATGCCAGACATCCTCCTTTCTCTTGTTTTTCTGAATTTTTTAGTCCTTCAAGTCCCATTTCCTCCAAGAAGGTCTCCTGCAGCTTCTAGCAATTTATGTCTCTTCTCTGAATTCTTACAGCAAATATCAAATATGTTTACTACCACAGTTTAGCATTTGAGCAGGCTGTAATTATGTGTATGTATATTGAGCAAAGAGAGCATTTCTTATCACTTATTACATTATTTATAGCTGTTATAGTAGGACCAGATGTAAATGTTAGTAAGTTCTTCATTGAGTAAAATAAAGATTAAATCTGTCCGCAGGAAGTCACTCTGCTCCTGATAACTGCTTTTTTCGCTTTACATTTGGGAGGTAGAACTTCTGTGGAATACTCAGCTGCTTTACAGATCATTAAAATTTGTCAAGAAAGGCAGTGCCTTGCCAAGTATTGTTACCTCATTTGTGAGATAAATGAAAATACAAAGACTTTATCTACACACTACTCCCCCATACCCAGGTCAACCATTCTGGTTGTTAGAGCTAAGAGCCTAAGGGAAGCCATCCTGGTAGCTCAGGCCTGTATACTAGCCATACAGGAGGCTGAGATCTGAGGATTGTGGTTCGGAGCTAGCCCAGCCAGGAAAGTCTGTGAAACTCTCATCTCCAATTACCCAACAAAGAAGCCCAAAGTGGAATTGTAGCTCAAGTGATAGAGTGCTAGCCTTGAGCACAAAAGCTCAGGGATAGTGTCTAGGCCCTGAAGTCCAAAGCCCAGACCAGCACATAACCCCACCCCCACCCCACCCCCCCACACACAAAAGTTTGAAAGAACTTCACTACTATAAAGTCAGAAATTATCCTTAGAGAAGCCACGTTATAACTCTAGTCCTGATGATGAATGGTAGGATTACATAATGAAAGAGAAGGTGGCTCAGTGGTAGAGTGCTTGCCTTACATGCATGAGGCCCTGGGTTCAATTCCTCAGCACCACATAAGCAGAAAAAAGCCAGAAGTGGCACTGTGGCTCAAATGGTAGGGCGTTAGCCTTGAGCTGAAGAGCTGAGGGACAGTGCCCAGGCCCAGAGTTCAAGCCCCACAACCGGAAAAAAAAATAATAAAAGACTTTATGCTGAAGACTGTCCACAATATTTTTACACAGAAGCCAGGCGCAGGTGGCTCACACCTGTAATCCTAGCTACTCAGGAGGCTGAGATCTGAGGATCCTGGTTCAAAGCCAGCCCAGACAGGAAAGTCTATGAGGCTCTTATCTCCAGTTAATCATCAGAAAACCAGAAGTGGTGCTGTGGCTCAAGTGGTAGAGCGCTTGCCTTTAGCTGAAGAGCTCAGGCACAGTACCCAGTCCTAGACTTAAGCCCCCCCAACCGAAAAAATATATATGTGTATATAAATACATATATACATAAATATTTTTTTCACATGGAAACCAGGATTGTCACAGGGTACTTGGGTATTCACATGGCATTTCTGTTCTCCCTCCCCTGTAATATCTAAGCCCAAACATTTCTGGTCCCTAACTACACTTTAAGCAGTCACCAAATCTTTGCTTCTTGACAAATATGATAAGATGTGATATGATTAAATATAAATATATATGTCTAAGTCCATTATTCTTTATAACTAAATACCTGGGAAAAGTTTAAAGAGCCTTTTTTTCTCTTTTCTTTTTTTCCCTTTATTTCTTCCTTTTTTTTTTTTTAGTTTGCTTGTTTCAGCAGTACTAGTGACTGAACTCAGCCTCCAAGTTCTCTCTATAACTAGAGCCATTAAAGAGCCTTTTTTTTGGGGGGGGTCTGGTTGTGGGGTCTGAACTCTGGGCCTGGGCACTGTCCCTCAGCTCTTCAGCTCAAGGCTAGTGCTCTACCACTTGAGCCACAGCGCCACTTCTGGCTTTTTTCTTTTTG